>NW_017676769.1:0-35989 GCF_001879085.1 Nicotiana attenuata
AAATTATTATCCTAGGAGAAAGTTCATCAGACTAGGTTTTCTTATCTTAGGAGAAAAGTTCATCAGACTAAGATTTCTATCCTAGAAGAAAGTTCATCAGACTAGGATTTTGATCCTAGGAGAAAATTCATCAGACTAGGTCCTTTTTTTTGTATCTTAGGAGAAAGATTCATCCGACTAAAACGTTTATCCTAGGAGAAAATTCATCATACTAGGTTTTCTATCTTAGGAGAAAGATTCATCGGACTAAGATTTAGATCCTAGGAGAAAGTTCATCAGACTAGGTTATAGGTTTTCTATCTTAGGAGAAAGATTCATCAGACTAAGTCTTCTATCTTAGGAGAAAGATTCATCAGACTAAGATTTTAGATCCTAGGAGAAAGTTCATCAGACTAGGTTTTCTATCTTAGGAGAAAGATTCATCAGACTATGATTTAGATCCTAGGAGAACGTTCATCAGACTAGGTTTTCTATCTTAGGAGAAAGATTCATCAGACTAAGATTTAGATCCTAGGAGAAAGTTCATCAGACTAGGTCTTCTATCTTAGGAGAAAAATTCATCAGACTAAGATTTTGATCCTAGGAGAATGTTCATCAGACTAGGTTTTCTATCTTAGGAGAAAAATTCATCAGACTAAGATTTTGATCCTAGGAGAAAGTTCATCAGACTAGGTTTTCTATCTTAGGAGAAAGATTCATCAGACTAAGATTTTGATCCTAGGAGAAAATTCATCAGACTAGGTTGTCTATCTTAGGAGAACAATTCATCAGACTAAGATTGTGATCCTAGGAGAAAATTCATCAGACTAAGATTTTGATCCTAGGAGAAAGTTCATCAGACTAGGTCTTCTATCTTAGGAGAACAATTCATCAGACTAAGATTTAGATCCTATGAGAAGGTTCATCAGACTAGGTTTTCTATCTTAGGAGAACAATTCATCAGACTAAGATAAAATGTAAAAAGCATTGGTAGCATTTTATGCATGCTAACCAGATAGGCAAGGGCGAAGATTTGAGAAACTTCCCTTTTGCTGGCTCTCCTCTTCTTCCTTGTCTTTTTTTTCTTTTCTTTTTCTTTCTTATTGTTGAACCAACTTTCTTGCACTGTTTTGTTCCTGTTTCAAACAAAGAAAACTTGTGAGTTTGAAATGTGGTGGTTGGTTTGTGGCCTTGAACTTTGAGGCCGGCTACTTCTGCATTTGCCAAGATGACTGATTTCCACCCGAAGACCTTGCTTGTTCCCGATATCCTCTACTTGTTACATTGCATGAACTAGCATTCCCTCTTCCCAAAGCACGTCTATTGCTCCTACTTTGTGTACATGATGTTCTTTCTTGATTTAACCACTGGCCTCGGCCTTGAGGTCTGCTCCTTCACTTGTCATGCTAACTGATTCCCACTCGAAGATCTTGCTTGTTTATTGACTGACCACTTTCTTTATTACCCTTAACACGGAGAATATCTCTGATCCGTTCACCAAACATCCTCCATCTGTTGCATTTTTCCTGAATTGATACGTACCACGCCCTTGTATTTCACACGAATCCCAAAGTATGTTGATTGTGGCCAACTCAGTGTGTCTGCTGTTTTTCCTGACTTATGACGATTGGATATGCTGGCCAGATCCTGTTTTGTTCAATTGAAAAGCTGGTGGCAGATTTTGAAGTCATTTCTCACTTGTTTGAACAACCGACCCAGGAAGAGGGAGTAAAACAAGGTGGGAGGAATAGAGTAAAGGATAATGGAAAGAGACGATTCCTAACAAGAAACCTACAGAGTAGCAAACCATCAGATGTGGATACCGACTCTAGCGACCCTGACATGCACCTGCAGCCTACTCTGTTTAGCAAATCTGATGTTCAGCTCTTGTTGCACCTTTTCACCGTGAAACTGGGCTTCAATGCTCCACTTGTCCGATCTGACTCGCCATCCTTAGTCGACTTGTGGTGCCCGTAGGGTTTTCACCATCAAGCCTCTCTTCTTTTGAATTTTCTCTCGTCTCACCGTCGCCTTATGGTGCCCATGAAGGTTTTCACCAATAAGACTCTCATTTTTTATTTCTCTCATCTTTCGTTGCCTTGGGGTACCCGCGAGGGTTCTCATCAACAAGACTCCCTCATTCTTAATTTCCTTCGTTTGGACCGTAGTGTTGCCCCTGATATGATTCACCTCTGCTCGCTTGACTTGGCATCTATCGAAGATTGATCAGAAGGTCTTTCTTTGGACCGTAATGCGGGCTTTTGGATAGGGATAGAAAGAAAGGGTATTAAAGGCTCAAAACAATTTCATCATGGGTTCAAAATTACAGCTTTCGGAATCAGATTTCCCACAACAACCACAACTTCTGCCCCAGTTCCTTTCTTGGGGACTTTTGGATTTTTATTTCGGTGTGACTGAACCTCAGAGAGAGGCTGCCTACGTACCCTTTCGGGATCAAGTCAAACGTAGTTCAGGTCATAGAACTACTTCGTTGTTGCGATCTTTCCTTTTCTTCCACTTTTCTTTTCTTTCTTTTCATTTCTTTTCTTTTCCTTCTCTTTTCTGTTCTTTTCTCTTTATTTTCTCTTCTTTTTTCTTTTCTTTTATTTTCTCTTCTTTTCTTTTCTTTTCTTTTTCTCTTCTTTTCTCTTTTCTTTTCTTTTCATTTCTCTTTTTTCTTTTTTTTTTCACTGTTTTTCTCTTGTTTCTCCACTTACTTTCCCCGTTCGGGCTTACGGGTTTTATTATTGATTCCGAAAGAGGGGTATGCAAGAAAATAACCGAGGCTCAAAGGGGTAACAAAGGATAAAGTGTTTGGATAGCAGAACAAAATGCCTTCGTCATTCCAATCTTCAAAACATGCCAAGTACAAACTACACAATTAAACAAACATGGGAAAAACATACGTAACATCTTTTGATTGCACCAGAATTACTAACCATATCCACACATTTGCCTTCTAGGTTTGTCAATTACCTAGCACCATTGGACAACAATCTCGATACCATGAACGACCCTTGTAGACTCGGGGGCAAACTTGCCTTTGGCTTCAAACCGATGTGGCATGATGCATTTCAACAGTATTTCTTTATGTTTCGTCGGCCCCAGTTTCACACAATTTGGGCTCGAAGTGATCTCAAAATCCCTCGACTGTCCTTACATCTTCAACATTGTTTTATTGCTTCATTACTAAACTGACTTTTAAAACCAGGCTGCGAATTATGCGTGCATGTCATGTCAGCAGAACCAGCATGAAAAGAATTGCAAAAGGAGAAAGGAACTAGATAAAATGACTAGAAATAGCGGGAAACAGAGAATTGCATTAGACTGATGGTGAAAGGGTTTAAACAACGAAACAAGCGAACTAGACTAGAGTTACAACCCTTGAACAAACCTAAACAGGACTACACAAGCTACTACGACGAGACAAACAAGACAAAGTGAAAGGATAGAAAGGTTTGAGTCACAAGACAATATCGGGATTACAACCCTGAATATAACCCGGACAACAGAAATGACAACAAAATAAGCCACCAAAACTCCACTCTAGCTAACCAAGAGTTGGACCGTCTTTCCAATCACCAAACTCGACACCTTAGCCACTGGATTGCCCATCAAAATTGCTGGGACCTTCACCAATTTCAATATCATTGACTTCATTCAACGAGTTTTCCGAGAGGATTCTCGTACTCCCTGTAGCCATGGATATTCCCCACAAAATGTGCATCATCATGTGCAGGTAAAGGTTTCTGTGCAATGTTCTGAGTGTCACTGTCTTGGACCGCAATTATCCCTTCCTGAATCATTCTTTCTATCTTTCTTTTCAAATCCCGGCAAGTTTCGACATCGTGCCCCTGGGCATTGGAATGGTATTCACACCTTTTAGAAGGGTCAAAGCTTCTTGCACGCTTGTCCACATGATTCGGAGGAATGGGTGTAATCAGGTTATATTGCTTTAGCTTCTCAAACAAGTTTGCATATGACTCTCCCAAGGGGGTGAAAGTTTCCTGCTTCTGTGCCTTCTCCTGCTTGAAATTTTGGCTGGCCCGCAAACCTGCTCAAGGGGGATTCTTGTAGGCTCTTGGGGGTGGGTAAGCATTTTGTGGAGTCGGGTACCGGAAAAGTGGTGTATGACTCTGGGAGTTATGTGGAGAGAAGTAGCATTGGGAAGGGTCACCTAGCGTACAAGGATGTCCACGGGGACGATGTCGGGGCCGGGAGTGTTGATTAGGAAAACCCATCGGATCACCTTTTCTGCTTCCCCTTCCCCCACCCAAGCTTGTTGGGATATTCGGAATGTCTTTCGCGCAACTCATGAGCTTGCCTGACTTGATTCCCTCTTCTACTAGCTCCCCCATTCTTAACACCTCATCGTGAGCAACCTCGGAGGGATAATATTGGGCGTTATGAGCTTTGGGCGGGTGTTCATTGTTGAGAACTGTGGATGTGACCGGAGGGCACTTCTGGGAAAAGATATTTAGACGACGAGTGATGGAGCTACTAGGGTGGCTGGGAAAGCTTTGATAAGCGGGTAAGTAGGGAAAGGGTGGAGGATAGCCTGGTGTTGTGTCCGGAGTTTGGGTAAGGACAGCGTCTAGGAGGCTGGGTGGTGGCGGGGGTGGTGCCTTCCCAGTCATCCATGCCCGATACATGTTTGTCACGTGTTGTCTCAACATCTTTGCCTCTTCTACCAACCCGTTGTCCTGTTCAACCAGTTGCTTTCGGGCGCCGGTAGCAACCCACTCAGTTTTATTGTTGTTTGTCATTGCCTTTGTCCTTGTGTTGTAAAGAAGAGTTACCACTTTATAACCACAAACCAACCACCTCTCTGGAATGACATGACAAAATGAAACCATCACGTTAGCGTTAGGGCATTTAACATATTGGTACCCGCACATTTGGAGAGTGAATGCACCTAGGCAGTTAACAGTTACTATTATGCTTTTGCTTGGATTGCATGCGTCATCCCGGTTTTATTTACCAAGCCTTTCCTTTAATCCTCCCTCATGTTTTCCTTCGTTTGTTTCTTTCCTTTCCCTCTTTTCTTTTGCTTTTCTCTCTTATTTTTCCCTCTTTCTTTTCCTTCTTTTCTTTTTGCCTTGGTTTTTCCTTGTTCCTATTCGCTCCTTTCCTCACAATTGTTTTTCCGCTCTTTTCTTTCCTTTTCTCTTGCTCCCTTTTATTTTCTCTTGTTTGCCTTTGTTTGGTTTCTTATTTTCTTTTTGTTTTTTTCCTTTCTTGTTTTTCACCTCTTTCCTTTCATTCTTTTCTTGTTTTTCCCTTTTTTTCATTTAGTTATGGTCGAATCCTATGGAGATTGCCTACATATCACGACCCCGCGTGAATCAGACCAAGCGTAGTTCTTGCAGAATAAATGTAAAGTAGAAGAAAAATATTTTTTTTTGGAATTTCAATTTTATTGATAGCAAATACGTTTATTACAAAGACTCAAAACTGACAAATTAAACAACTACCAGACTCTAATGCAGAAAAGAACTACAGACTCCACCATCCCTATTCTATTTTGAAAGCACAGACTCAATCAACTAACTGACTTTTAACGAAAAGGAAATACAGACTCCAGTAGAAAAGGAAATACAGACTCAAATGACCAACTCTAGTAGAAAAGGAAATACAGACTCAAAGGACAATCATGAATACATTAAAGCTCCTGGTGCCCGCGGGACATCGTTCGGTCTCGCCGCGGGCCTATATGCAAGTTCCCCTTGAAGTCTGTCCAGGTCACCCATTATCTGCTTCACAAATATCATCACTGATGCAAAGAAGGTGGTACGAGTCATGTTCTCGCACACTTGGCATTTCCTAGTAATGGAGTGAGCAACGGTTAAGATTCTCTCTCTGATTCCGCCTTTTTTGAAGCAACCGCCCTATCTGTTGGGCCCTAGCCACCAAAGTTTGCTCGGCTACCTGGTTTTGTTCCTGGAGTTGTTGCAAGTCCATTTCTAATTGTGCCAATGCCGTGTAGCAGTGCTCTCTTTCAACTTTGAATTCTTTTGCCTGTTTGATGATTCTATTCTCTGTGGCAATGACCTTTTTCTTTAATCCCGTGACCTCATTATCGTATTCATCTCTCAACTGCTTAATCATGCGGGCTCGTTCTTCCGCGTTTTTAGCCAATTATTTTCGAACCCCAGCTAATTCCTTTTCTGCTTTGTTGAGATCAAAACTGTAGTCATTCACTTTTTGCCTTAGATTTTCTATAAGCTTTGCATCTTTGGCACTCCTGACGAGATTTTCGGCCGCTATCTTCATCTTTTGGATTTGGGCTCGTAAGGCTTCATTTTCTTTGGCCAATTTCTTTCTCTCACCCTCAGCAACCGCGGCTTGCACGTTGTTTTCAAACTGGAGGTCTTGGACCTATTTTTCCAATGCTCCTATGCGGGCCCTGTATTCATTTTCTTTAGCTAACCAAGCCCACTGTTCTTGTGATGATTCGGCAAACTCCCGGATGTGAGGTCTTTTAGCTGGCCTCTCGTGCTCATATTCTCTCCTATACCAAGCAAGGTATCCTGGCGACACTTCTCCTTTGGCCCGATCCTGTACGCAAGTATCCGCTTTTAAGTATTGGCATTCATTCCAGATCTGGCGGACTCTTGCTTCAGGAAACTGTCCGTCAGGGCTAATCTCAACTACCTGAGCACTAAGATCGCCGTCTTTTGGCACTATTTGGCACCTCCCGAGTTGCCTTAAAACCCGATATGGGGCATAAGGCTGGATGCTCTTAAGACCCATCAAAAGGAAGTGCGGCCCCGTTGCTGGCAAATATATGATTTCATCAACAGGCAACCATCCAAACGTCCACTCTATTTGACTAGCGGTGAGGGACCGAAAGTATGATGTCCAGCCCGTGAATCCCTCGGGCAAGCTGATCCCCTTAATCCTTGTGTAAAACTCCTCTATACATGTTTTCTTTGTAGACCCATAACTCAAGAACTGAGGACGACGGCACAAGTGTTCGGTCATCCACATTTGCAACAATAGATTGCACCCCTCGATGAAGTCTCCCCCGGCTTTGCAGGCTGTAAGAGCGCGGAAGATTTCAGCTAATATCATGGGCGCAAGAGTGCTTTTGGCTTGAGTGAGTAGAGTGCTGACGACCCCGGCTATTTTTATGTCAATGTTTCTGTCTTTCCTTGGAAATACCACAAGCCCCAGAAAAACTACCATAAAAGTGAAACGTCTATGCTCCTCCCATTTTTGGCGGTTTCCTTTGCTACATATCTTGCTTTCCGGGTTGTTGAATCCCCCGATGTGGCCATATCTGTGATATATGAAGTGTGGAGCACAAAAGCCATTTGCCAGATCTGTGTTGTGAACCGTCCTGCTTATCTTCAGGGAGTCTAAAAATTTGTGCACAGCTACAGTTCTTGGGGCAACTAAGTACTTGTGCCTTAATGGAACCTCATCTTTTCCGATGTAGCCGGCTATTTCCTCTAGTGTCAGGGTTAGCTCAAAGTCCGAGAAACGGAAGACGTTATGTGTCGGGTCCCAACTTGTGACCAATGCTCTGATGATGTCTCCCCGAGGCACAATCTCTAACAAACCAGTAAGCCCTTTCAAATACTTTTTGACCTCGTCCTGTCCTTCTTTACCCAGATTGTTCCACCATAGACGCAACTCCAGAGGGATTTTAGTCGTGATTGAGAAAGGTTCATTTTGAATCGTGCTCATCCTGCACATTTATTAAGGTGATTTAATCACTTATTTTGACCTAATAGAAAAAAACACTATTTTGTTCAAATTTCCAATTTAAAACAAGCAGCCGGTTTTGCGGATACGGCCTTTCAGCACTTCGTAAAGAAGATTTTAAGGCTATGCCCGCTAACCGTTGATAATGACCCAAGGTGGCTGTTCTTGCAAAAACGGCCTTCCGGCGCCCTTTTAGGGACGTTTGGCTTATTTTTTGACAAGAATGGCGTCACCCGACTTATTCATGACGAAATTAAAAATTTTAGCATTTTTGGCTATTTTTCAAAAGGGGAGGTTGGACCCGATGAGGGTTGCCTACGTATCTCACATCCGGTGAGAATCAAACTTGCGTAGATAGGGCACATAAAACTAACTATTTTCGAAAACAAGACTCTTCTCCATTGACAAATACACTATTTCGGAAAAACAATACTCTTTTTGTATTTTCTTTTTCAATAGAACAAACCATTTTTGAAAACAAAAATATTTGCTTTTCTTTTCCTTTCCTTTTTCCCAAAAATTCGGTAGAGTTTCGACACTATTCTGACATTGGTTATTATTAACTCTCTATACTGCTATTTCTTTTTCTCTTTTTCTTTTTTTTCCTTTTTCCTTCTTTTTTTTTGTTTTTCTCTTTTTTTTCAATTTTCCCAAATACTCCAAAGCCGGTCAGCATGCAAGCCCGAGACAAATAAATGCAACACGTAAGATGCATCAGGGTGGTCTTTTCATTTCAGGTTACCTGTCCTAGACGGACCCAACCCCTGTGTTGAGTCCCCTAAGTCATATGCACGTGATGCAGATAAGCGCTCCTACTAGGGATCCGGCATGGAGTCAAGTTATTCTAGGTTCAAAACCTGGGTATGTGTTCTAGACTGTGTACCCGAGCGGACAACTCGAGTCGAGGAGGGGGCTACGTACCGGGGACCCGCGGGATCGTCCGGCTTAGTAACTTGTCCGGCCTCTTTCTTATTTCAAGGTATGACACTAACAGAATAGGGAGTCTCCACCAGTGAGCACATCCCCGGAGGTGAGAAGAGAAGGGTTTCGGCGCAGTTTATATACAGTTCAGATAATATCAAAACGGTAAAGCATTTAGCACATTTAGCATGAAACATGTAGGAAAATCAGATAAAGCAAACATAACAATTATTCTAAGCTCGAATTCTTAAACCCTGAACTAAAGTTCTGGGTTTGTGTCCCCAGCAGAGTCGCCAGAGCTGTCACACCTCCTTTTCTCACTACAACCCGTGAGGGTGTATAAGGAGTTTTTCCACTTAAAGGACAATCGGAACGGGATTTATTATTAAGATTTTAGAGTCTCCACTTGGGAGATTAATGGTGTCCCAAGTCACCGGTTGAATCCCGAACCGAGGAAATTATGACTCTGTTTAACAGTCCGCGATCCAGAAATCCGAGTAAGAAATTTTGTTAACCCGGGAGAAGGTGTTAGGCATTCCCGAGTTCCGTGGTTCTAGCACGGTCGCTCAAACTGTCATATTCGGCTTATTTATCTGATTTCAAAACATGTTTTAGCTTATGTGCTTTTTAACTTTGAACCGCTTTTATTATTATTATTTTAAGAGAATTGCAAAGTCGTGAAAACACGTCTTGAACCGTGTCACATAAATGCACCCGCGATTTTTGACACATTTCGACTTCGTTGGGATTTGGATTTGGGTCACATAAATGTGCACCCGTATTTAGGAAGGTAAAATTATTTAAATTGCGTGCCTAAAGAGACTATCGCGTTATTATCTTTGGAGAAGGCCGTGAAATTCGCTAAACGGCCCATCTCGAGGTCTAGATATTTTTTTATAGAAAAAAGTTAAGAGGGCCACGCTATTTGTGATTTTATTTGGCGCGGCGCACCTCATTTATTTTAAAGTCGACCTAAAAGAACTATGATTTTTCTATTATGTATTGTCTCTACTAATAAGAAAAGGCCCCAATTAATTAGCACGTCCATGTATTATTGCTAAGATATTCAAATAGGTGTTGAACTTAAACAAAATAGCCCCAAAGAAACGTTCAGTTTTGTGGGCCTTAAAACAGGCCCTTAAGAGATTCAATCCTACGGGTAAATAAACGCTGCCGAAACATGGGCCTTGTGCAGAAGAAAAGCAGGCCCAACTGGAGAATATGATCAATGAAGGTCCTATAGCTTGTTAGGCCTAACATCAAGACAACTGAACCCAAAACAATTATATGTGTTCATGTTGATGCCTACAGCAACTAAATGCTTCAGAATAACTTTACTACGACAAAATAACTGACTACTCATGATTCAACTGAATACGAAATCAGAATTGGATTATACAAGGGTCAAAACAAAACTGTTGAAAGTTCAATCCCTAGGCTGATTTAAACCTGTACTTCGTGCTTGGCTCTGAATTTATATACTAAAACAAAACGCTACTGTTAAAGCTTAATCCCAGCACTGTATGTAAACCTACGCGAGTCAGATGCCAATTGAAGTCAAATTATGCTACAAAACTACACTTTACAATTGCAGTTGACGGTCCTATTAAGCCAAACTAAAGAAATCTAAGCAGTCCAATACAGTCCAAAGTTATAACAAATTTAACTAATAAAATTAAACCAAGCTAAATTGAATAGATGCGGATAACATAAACATCAAGCCAAGAGCAATAGGATTTCCATTTCAACTTCTCAAATCAAATACACATCACCATGGTTCAGAGCTTGTACCTGGTAATTAAAAATAAGAAGGAAAAAGTGAGATCAACAGCAGCAGATGTCAAACACCAGTTTAGAATTGAGTTCACAGCTCGGCAAACGATATTAAACCAGTCCAGAATTAAATTTAGAGAAGGACAGCATCAACACTCAACCAAATAAACTTGAATAAACCCAAACCAGCATGAAATTGTACCCAGAGATTCAGACACTCAGCACATAACCCAAATAAACTTGAAAATGAACACAGAACACCTCTGAAACTTTCAGCAGACAAAAAATTGACTCAAACTAGCTTAATTGGACTCAAAATCACTCGAAATATAACCAATATACTTCAGGAAAGCTTCACCGATTGGAAGAGATGAAGATCATTGCCTAAACTTGAAATTAACCTATAAAATGCAATGTAACAGTATTTTTTTTTTGATTTTTTACTGCATTTCTGTTTCTTTTTTTTGGATTTTTTTGAAGATTTGGAGTTTGGATTTCAAATTTCAGATCTGAAACTTGTGGACAATGAGAGGGAATTTTTAGAGGCTCCAAACTTGTTCTCTAAGGCAAAGAGGACTGTCTTTTATAGGCATAAGGGAGGGCAGCCCTCAATTTTCTAGTTTTCTATCCTAGTCCCTCTTTATTTTCAGATCAGTCCTCTATTTTTTTAACTTGTTACCCAAGCTACTATCCTAAATTTACTGAAATCTAACTTGAGCCCTATTCTAGAAGATTCTAAGGAATTCTATTCTAATCTACAGCATTCTATCCTATTATCAAATGCCCAAAATACCCCTGAATACCCTGAAATTACTAACCTTATCTCAACTAAAACCCCAACCCCTTTCACCATACCTACATACTATCAGCTATAACCAATCACCTAAAATTGATCAAAATTAAACTGGAATAAAAGAATTACTAGCACAGAATGATAAAGATCAACAATGACTCAACAAGACTACTTAGAGTTCAATTAATCCTATTGGAGTAATACTTAAATGAAGGAAAACAATTTACTAACTCTAAAAGAAAATCATAAGACCAACCAAAACTACCAGAATCAATATTAAGCAAAAAAGAAACAATTACTAAATCAATTAACATTTAAGACTAATAATCGAAATTTAAACTAAAACCTAGAACATGCTTAAAACTAATTTTAAAGGCCTTAGATCACACTAAACAACAAATTATTATTTTTCCAAAGAGAAGCAGATACATCCTAATCGAATCAAAACTAACAAAGAATCCGACTAAACTAACAATTAATTGCCTGAACTAACTAAACTAACGTTTAAACTAATCAAAACCAAACAACAATCAGACTAAACTAAAAAAAAATCAAATCATCACTGAAATTAAACAGAAGCAAAATTTAAAACTAATCAGAAAATTAGGAGAGGCACTTATTGTCTTAATCAGAAGAAGAGAAAGGGACATAAAAAAGACGAAAAAGAGGACTCACGGCTTGACTCGAACATTCATACCGCCTCTTTGATTCAAAATTTGAGCGTCTTGGGCGTGACTTGAACATCAATGACGGTGAATTCTTCATGAGGGAGTGAGGAGGCCATATGGTATCGATTTGGTGAAGTTTGGAGAAATTAGGTTCCGGCCGGAATTTTTCGATTTGAAATCCAAAACATTCAACTGATATTTGAGGGAAAATGGTTGTGGATTTGGGTTGAGGGAGTTGAGGAGATTCAGGGGTGTAAATTTGGTCGGATTTGGATGACCTTGCGTTTTGGCCGGATTTTTGATCTGATATTCGAGAAGATGGGCTAAGAATTGAAAGAAATTTCTTTGGTGGTTGGAAAGAGGAGGGGAAGACGAGTCTATGGTGTATTTTTGGGGTCGATTGGGGTTGCGCCGCCGGCGGAGACGATTTCCGGCCGGCGGCGACGGCGGAGGAGTGGTGGCGAACGGTGGGGCTGAACAAGGTACGAGGATGGAGGCTTTTGTCTCTAGGGTTGATAAGATTATTCAAACACTTTTATTAATTACTTTGAACTGATGAGAGCCGTTAGATGATGGGAGAAGAACGGCCAAGATTCAAGGGTGAAAAACGACGTCGTTTTGATTAAATGGGGAGGACCGGGTGATTTGGGTTTGGGCCAATTTGACCTGGGTCTTGAGGGATTCTGATTTGGGCTGATTGAGAGACAGCCCAAAAACAACCGGCCTGATACTTCTTTATTTCATTTTCAATTCCTTTTATTTGTTTTTCTTCTTTTCTTTTTGTATTTTATTTGCTTATTATTTGTTTTCATTTTGTATTTTTATGTTATTCTAACTTTATTAAAATGCAAAATCAAAAGACCTAATTTGTTTCCAAAATTAAACTAATTAATTTTTAAAAATCTATTAAATCCTATTTAAAAGCAAACCCATGACAAATTCAACAATTAACAATTAAAAATGTAAAAATGGACTATTTTTGTTATTTTCTTTAAATTTTGTTCTAAAAACAACTTAACCACTAAATAATCCTAAAATATGAAATTAGATCCTAAATGCAAATGTCATGTGTATATTTTTATATTTTTCATATGAATTAAAATGCACAAATAAAATACAATTAACAGACAATAACACAAAATTCACAAAAGTGTAAAATAATGAAAAAAAAAATTATTTTGTTTGAATTTTTGGGAATAATTCATATAGGGCAAAAATCACGTGCTCACACATACGCATATGCATGACACTATAAGTATCTCATGATTTACAGAGTTGTCCAGACTTACAGGTTAAGTCATTTACTCTATATTTTTTCCATGTCTGTTATGTACTTATTTATGTGCCTTACATACTCGGTACATTATTCGTACTAACATCCCTTTTTCCTGGGGACGCTGCATTTCATGCCCGCAGGTCCCGATAGATAGGTGAGAGCCCTCCAAGTAGGCTATCAGCTCAGTGGAAGATGTTGGTCTGCTCCATTTACTTCGGAGTCTCTTGTTTGGTTAGTATGATTTAGACGTGTATTGTTTGGTATGGTGGGACTCTATCCTGACCTTTATGAAAATTATGTATTCTTAGAGGCTTGGAGACAGATGTCATGTACGTAAAGATTGTACGGCCTTGTCGGCCTATGTTCAGTACACGAGTGGTTATTTTTGTCTTATAGGCCCGTACTTCATATGTATAAGTTTGTATTCCCTCATGCTTTACTCCGGTTCATTTACCTATGGTAGATCGATATGAAAGATATGTTACGTTGGTACTCGGTTGAGTAAGGTACCGGGTGCCCGTCGCGGCCCATCAGTTTGGGTCGTGACAAAGTGGTATTAGAGCAGTTCTGTCCTAGGAGTTACAAGCCGTGTCTAGTAGAGTCTTGTTTATGGTGTGTCGTGCACCACACTAATAAGTAGGAGGCTACAGGGATTTAGGACTATCACTCTTTCTTCTTACTCTAGATCGTGCGGTAGAGCTCAGTAATAAGAACTAAATTTTCTAAACTCTATCTTATTCGTAATACGACGGTGCCTACATTTAGAAAGACGTTTGGTAAGGGATTGAATGTGGCTGTGGAAGAATTGAGTCAGAGGACTCTATTCTCCGTCATGCTTATGATGAATGTAAGGTCTCCAGTAGAACATGAGGATACTAAGACGTGCAAGCTTCTGATAAGGATCCTTAAGGCAAGAATGCCTATCTACTTTTGCGATAAAAAGGAAAAAGTGAATCGGAAAGTAGACATATGTCCCAGCAAGTAACAAAAGCAAGGTGAAAAAGGGTACGAGGTACCTGTTTAATGAAGATTATCGGTATTTTCAATTCAGGCAGAGGAAAATAGCCTTTTGAGTTACCTTCAACAATAACAGAGGTATGTACAATTGGCCACATTGATCTTACTTATGCCCTATCAGAGCTAACCGATATAGTTTTAGAGAAGAACGGGATATCAGGATCCGGCCGGGGTTTGAGTGACCCAAAATGGTAATGGATTGTTTGCATTAGTTGACATCTCCGAAAGGATATTGCAAATGTTCTAATAGATCTCTTTGTGAGACACCCAAATGGTGCACTCTAAAATAGTAACAACTAATATGAGTACTACAAAGATAGGCACTGGAAGCCTTGAAGGGATAAATATTACCTTAGTATGGCCCCGTCCAAGTAGAGAAAGAATGATACGGAATTCGAAGAGCCAATCGATGGAGCAAGGGGAGCTAAAAGTAAAAGAATGTCTTGTTCAAGTTTTCATAATAAAGTGATAGACATAGATGTTAGCGGAAATAAGAAGAGAGTTAATGAAGCATTATGAGTAAGATATGACAGTATTACAGAGTCTATAGTCAAGTGAAGGAAAAGGACGAGAGGTGAGAGGCCTTGAACAACAAAAGAGTATAGGCCATAAAGTCATATCCTCATTTCGAGAAATAAGTCGTGACTCCAATGCGACTACCGAAGGAAAAGTTAGACCCCAGGATGATAAAAATCATTATGGGCTGGTGAACAAGATAAACTAAACATGAATTAGGAACTGAGTGATTGGATAATAGTCGGCACCATCAGAATTTCGTATTTTGTTTCGGCGATAATAGAATGGACAACAGAAGAGATTCATGTGAATGTAAAGATGGTCATTCAGGAAGACGCTTCCCTAAAGCAAACAATGTGAGCAAAGTTACGCATAGAGGACTGTATGTCCAGTTATACTAAGTGTCACCCTCAGAGTAAGGAAAGTTGCTATCCTTGGTACAGAGGGATTACCGCAAGGCGAGTAAGGGTCAGTGATGATGTGTGTTGATACCCAATTTTTCCCTATTTTTTTATATGCATAAATACCTTCAAAATAGCATATATATGCATATATAGGGAAAATACATAAGTACCCTTCTGACCTATACCGGATTCCCAACTACAACTTTTTCTTTGCGGGAATCCTATTACCCCCCTAAACTTATTTTAAATGTAATTATTTGCACCTTAACACTGACAACCAAACTCTTGGTCATAGGGTGAGCTTACACGCGCCCCACATTGTATTTTTTAGTACTTTTTTTTTATTCTTTTCCTCTTTTTACTTATTTGTTATTATTATCATTGTTTTTGGTTATTTTCATCCTCTTTCTTTTTGTTTTGGTCATCGGCGGCATAAAATGGTGGTCGTCGGAATTTCAGAAACACCATTTTTTCCAGTGAATTTTTTTTTTCCGGTCTAAGTGTGTTTTTTTATATATATATATATATATATATATATATATATATAAATTTCTTGAAAGTGTAATTTATGTGTGGGAGGAAGAGCAAAAGAAATAAAAACGATTATAAGCTGAGAAAACATTTTCTAGTTAAAATTTTAATACATCATTTTTCTTCCGGCGTGGGAAGGTTTTCCGATGATGAATTTTTTTTCCCAAATCTGAGTGTATTTTGCTTTGCTTATGAATAGATCTTTTTTAGAGTTTAATTTGTATGTGAAAAGAAAAAATGGAAGAAAAACGGTTGGACAAAGTCACCGGTGAATGAATATCCGCCGGAATTAGAGAAGAAACGAAAAAAAAAGTAAAAGGAAAAAGACAAAGAAAAAGGAAAAGGAAGAGGAAAAAAAGTAAGAAAAAATGTTAAAAAAGAATAAAAAATAATCTGAAAATCGTTTTTTTCCTTCTTCTCACTCTCCTTTGGGAGAGTGAAATACACACACTCTGCCACGTCAGCGTTAAGGGTGCAAATAGTTCCATTTAAAATAAGTTTAGGGGGGTAATAGGATTCCCGCGAAGAAAAAGTGTGTAGTTGGGAATACGGGTACAGGTTAGGGGGGTACTTGTGCATTTTTCCTGTATATATAAGCATGCATAAGGTTTTTATAATTTTTTCCATAATTTTAAAGATTTTAAATTGATTTATTTCCTTCCCTTTTACTCATAAAATCGCCCAATAATTACCCTAAAATTATTGTTGGGGTGATTTAGTCATTTAAATTCCATATTTATGCCAAAATATGGTTAAAATATTTTTTGTGTATTTTTTATAATTGCATTTTGTATTTTTAAAGCTAAATTGTATATAATTGCAATATTAGCCTTATTAATGTATAATTACGTTTATATACGTAAAATTGATCTTCTATATTTTTAAAATGTTAAATATCTATATTAAATCATATTAGTACACAAAATTATTTTCCAGAAATTATTTGTTATTTATTATAAATTATATGGGGGAAAATTGGCTATGTAAAATGTAGCCAGATTTGCATTTCAATTTCAGCCTAAATTTAAACCCAACCCCAGCCCAATTTCGTATTAAAAACACCCAACCCAAACCCTGAACCATCCTACCTGACCCAAACCCTGAACCCGCTTACCCGGCCCAGCATCAATTAAATCCTGGCCGTTGATCTAAGAGATCAACGGCCCGTATTAGTCCTTACCATTTTTAATTCCAAACGACCCCTAAACCTAGCCCATTATTCAGAGACCGCCGCCTCTGTATTCTCTCATCTCCTCTACTCTCTCAACCACTCAACCTAATCCTAGCTCCTTCAACCGCCGACCTCCCTTTCTCCGGTCTTCTCCGGTGATCTCCCATCAACTCCTATGCCTCCAATGGCTCCTCTAGTGCTATGCTTGCCTTCTCTAAGGCCTTGAAGTGCCCTGGGCCATGCCGACTTGCATCTAGGGTTTGTCATTTGGCTGCGCTTGGCTACTTCAGTGTGATTTCGAGCAAAATCATGTTGTACTTGTTACGATCCTTGGGATTCTAGACATGTTCTTTCATCTCTACTTGGGTTTCTTCTGAAACCCTAATTTCTACCTACATCTCCTAGATCAATACGATTTTAAAAGGATTTGAGTCTGTTTCTTTGATGTTTTACACTATCCTTGGAACTCTTTACAGGAATCATCGATTCCAAAGTGTTTTCACCTTCTTCTAAAATTAGGGTTTTCGGAACTTCTTCTAAAACCTTATTTAACTGATTTTAATGTTTAAACTTCTATTTCTTTGCATACTTCGACTGATTATGTGAGTTTACTACCTCTTCAACTTGCCTATGTTGAAAACCCTAATTTTTTTAGGTTTCTTCGTTCGATTTTGTGACTAGCCTGTTCTTGTTTGAGATTCTATGACTATCTCGCTTCGAATGTGTTTCTATTGAGTTTCTCATGCCTAACTTATATCACCTCTATGTGCTTATGATCATCTTGACTTTTCAGACTTGCCTCTTTCTATTGATACTGTTTAACCTGCATGTTTGCTATGTCTGGTTATTCTTATCTTCTCTATATATATGCTGAATACTGAATCGTGACTTCCTCTTTGATTGATTCTGGATTCCCTATTTTTAGGGTTTGATTGAAAGACCTTCCTTTAAACCCTCAATTTCTACCTCTTCTATTCGAATTAACTGATTCACCTACCTTGTCTGCTGTGGTACTTTATTCTTACTGACTATTTTCTTAATTAGAGTGTTCTGAACTTAGCCCTAATTGTTTACCCTATACTTACTGAATTTGAATCTTTCCTTATTAGTCATACACTGATTTCTTTAGTCATACACTGATTTCTTTTCTTACCTGTTACTTGTTATTACCGTTTGAATTAATTCCTTTAATTTAAGTGAGTACTTGTCCTGATTTTGCTCTAATTGATTCTGAGTTCCATAATTACTATGCTACTATGATTCTTACCTTATTTTTATCTAATTTCGAACTACTATATATCCACACTCTCTCATTAACACAAACACAATTTTGGTTATAAAAGCTCTCTCTCACACTTAAACTTTCTGCTCTCTCTTTTTTGCTACTTGCTATTATTCTGAGTTAGTCGGCTGCAAGCTAAGGCTAACAATTGTGCTCTCCTGCTCCTTAACTTTTATCTACTGTCTTCTTTACTTGTATGTTCTAGTTTCAATTCAAGTTCCAACAACAATATAGTTCTTTTATTGCTTCAGTTCATCCTGTTTCTAGTTTGCTTTTACTTATGGTTTTGCTGTGAAACTTGCAGTTAATATGATTACATGATTTGCATGTTATGTACTCCCCTTCCTCAGGATCAGTATGAACATGTTACCCCCCCCCCCCTCTATGTAGTCTGTCTCCATGTGATTTTGCTCTATCTAGTTCCTGGTATGAGTCTCCTTGTGAAGTAGTCTGCACTTCTGAACTTGTATAGTTCTGAGATTGATCTTAAATAATGTGGATCCTATACTGAACCCCCTTAAGCATTGCTGGTTCTGTGACTATGGCTGATCAGTTGTGTCTGAGCATGTCTGTACCAATTCTTAAGACCTTTGCCTGTTATGTGTTTACAATCATGTGCTCTATGTATCCCCAATCCCCATCATGCCTGTATGTAGGTTCATCCTCCTATTTTGGTCCTGTGAGTATTACTGATGTGTTTTTGGGCTCCATGTTTGATTTGGTGTTGTCTAATCATGTAACCCTCTCTTTTCTAATTTTTTTTACTGCATGACTCCCTCTTTTACTCCATAAATTATTTCAAACAAACCTCCTTTTAATACTGTTTTCCTACTAAGACCTTTTATTGTGTCAAGGACTCTCACTCTACTCCTAAGTCAATAGGTTCTGCCCCCTCCAGTATGTGTACTGCCTTGGGATCCTCTTGAGAACCCTCTGAACTCTGGCATACTGAGGTTGGCCCTTCCACACTGCACTTATTCAATTTGGTTACCAAGTCTAGGTGTAAGCATTGCCCGAGATCCTTGAGATCCTTAGGGAACTTTGATGCACCTAGACTATGACATTGTCTATGGAATTTGGGCATTTGAGGCTATTTGAGGCTTTGGACATCTGAGCCTACCTGTAGGCTCCCTATAGAATAACTTCTTATTTTCTTATCTACTTATGTAACTCATTCATATGGTCTTTAATAATTTGTAAACGAATATTGGGGCAACTAGTGAAAGGGGGGTAGTTACATGTCCGTGGGGTAGTACGGGTAGAGATCAAGCCTATAGGACTTTACTTTTCGATATGAGTGCCTTACCATGCCAGAAACCATGCCTATAGGAATTTACATTATTTGCTATGCTTGCTTTACCATGTTAAAAATCATGCCTATAGGTCTCAAGTTATTCCATAATAGAAATCATGTTTGTAGGTCTTAAAATCAATTTAACAAGTAGACGCCATGCCTATAGGATATAATCCCAATCCAGCTTCCGTTATAACAAGTGTTTACATGTTTTTTATTTGTCATCATGCCTGCAAAGTTTTTGAAATCGGTATTAAAACTAGATACCATGCCTATAAGGAATGCCACCAGAAATTCTGCCTACAGATCTAAACTAGTTTAGTTTAAATAAATCAATTCGATTAACGATTAGCTCACTTCGAAACTAGTTAATTAATGGTCTATTTTCCCTAAAACAAGTTCTTTCAAAAACTGCCTCAATCTATCATTAGACAGCATGCCTATAAGGATCGAAAGAGTCTGTTTTAAAGATTTGCCTTGTTTCACTATATAAAATGTAGTCATCAGTATTCCGCGTATAGGCAAGCCTATAGGACATTTTAAAATCTTGCAACTCTGAAACTGTTTCTGTGACTTAATGTTGTTCTGGCTTAACATTATTTAAAAAAATTTAGTAGGCAACATGCTAGGGTCATTACTTATGAGTTTACAAAATAAACTGCCTGTCTTCTGTATATTTCACTTAGACATCATGCCTTAGGATACTGCTCAACAAAAGGCCCTTATTTGTGCTTGAGTCGTGCTGCGTATGTGTATTATTTGAGGAGGTAAACCTGAGCCTCTAATTGCTCCCTTTTATCTTATGTGCTAAAGTCCTAATTGTTCTTGCTTGTCACCTTAGTATTTTCACCTTTAAGACCTTAGGGGTCTGTCTAGAACCACTTATAGGTTAAGGTCCTAAAATCCCTCCAGGACCATTAAGAAGGGACGGGTAACAACACGCAATAGAAATCGTTGACCAACACTCGCTTTGAATGACCACTAAGGGGATGGGAAGGGTACATATGGGATATGATGACTACGCGCTAATGTCACGTGTAGCCCCTCATTGAGGAGTGTTTACCAGATATTGTGTGGGGTGATCCTATATGCTAATCAACCTAGGACTCCTCCTTTTCAAAATTCCTTTTTGTTTTATAATACAACTTGTCCAAAACCTATGTCTTATTATTTGAGTTATACAAACATGCCTTATTCGTTTCAAGTATTTATTTGGACTAATTTGTAAATATAAGTTCGGCCGGGACCCACAGTTGTGGACCAAGAGGGGTGCCTAAAACCTTCCCCTCGAGGTTATTTCGAGCCCTTACCCTAAGTCTCTGGTAATGCAAACCAATCCAAGAGTTAATCTCTCTAGGTGCCCTAACGCACCATAACTCGTTAGGTGGTGGCTCTTCAAATACCCAATTCCCAAAAGGAAATGAGTTATCACACCCCATGAATGTCGAAACTCGGATCTCTCTCCGCGGAGGGAAAAGGGGGGCGCGACAGCATGGCGACTCTGCTGGGGAGACCTTTAGGCTCTTTTCATAACGAACTTATCTTTTTACAAATTAGTCCAAGCATGCTTTATCCCGTACCCTTCTCCCTTATTTGAATTTAAATGTCCATGTTTTAAGCATTTATGGTTCTTTATCCCTGAAACTAACTTGTCTCTTTGTTTTCTTTTTCCTGTAACTATCTTTCAATTATTTAAATGTTGTATTTATTTTTCCTACGTGAAAATACTTGACTACATGTTATTAACTGGTGCATAAATCATGCTCCGCATCACATTCTACTCGTGCGTATCAAATCCTATAGCAACGCTTTCATGAGTGGTTGCGCTCTTCCTATTTACTACCCTTAAATTTGAAAAGGCTTATTTGCGGTAATACCAGTCGATCAACGGTGCAGTCGACGGTTCCGTGCCTTCCCCCTCGAGTTGTCCGCTTGAGGGTACCAGTCTAAAACCCCATAGTAACCTTACACTGGTCAAAATTGTGCATGCATCATGGTCAAACCTAGTCGGATCAATTATGTTGTCCACATAATGATCCTTTAAGATGAGCCTTATCCAAATTCCACCGGGGTTTCCATAATCCCAACGGACACAACCACGTTCTGTGCATTAATTTGGAGAACTAAATGCCGATATGCTGATCATGAATGTATAAATAGTCGAGTCTGGTGGGGGTATGGCCTAACCCTTTTGTTTTGCAGAAAATGAGGTAGGAGGTCCCCAGCTTCGGTATGGTTAGCATACCCTCACTCTTGCTAGACTGGTGGAGGAATCTTCCATCAAGCGACCAAATCAACGAATGGAAAGAGAGGGCCTTCAAGACTAGCGAAAAAGATGGAATATCTGGAATACAGTCTGATAGAATTGGAAGGGAAAGTAAGGAAGAGAGTCACCGACTGCCATAACGCCGAGGGAAACGAAGGAGGACATTTGGCAAAGGCATTCTTACTAATGAGCCTACGCGAACTGGGGGATTTGATCGACAAGAGTATTCAGCTTGAAGAAAGTCCTTACGAGACCAAATAGATTAGGTTTACTTGCTTTTCAAATGTAATAAGGCCAAGTGCCAGTAGAAATTTATCTTTTTCTATTATCTTGGTATTGTTTTGGGATTCGTCTATTATTTATATTATGAAATGAGGCATTTGTTGACATCTAAGTTCTCCAAATCTATTTGTTGCTAGGCCTACCTCGGGCACAACGAGGCTCCCAAATTAGGACATGAATTTACATTCCCGCAATATGTGTTTAAATACCGCAAACATTTCAGAATCCTTACTGACTTGTTTACCTTTTGTTTTTTCCTATATTTTGATTATTCCCATCCCCTGAGGTTGGTTCACATATACTGGTATCAGGAACATACCTAAAGGTCCTCCACATCCTCCCCTTCCAAGTGATCCTAAAAGCAAAGGAAAAGTCAGAATAAATGATATAATGCAGTGCGATAATTGAGGAGGAGGAGGAAGAAGGCCTCACTATTCAGGCTGTTGAAAAAGGAGCTGTTCTCAGAAACTGGACCGCCACACCATCCCGAGCCCGCCGAGTCCCTGGGTAGCTTGGCAGATTTTACTTCAATAAGCCATTCTAGGCATTTTAAGATTTCCTGTAATTTTGTTTTAAGTTTTCCCTGTTTCAAAATAAATTCTCAATTCATCGAGCCGTACTTTGTCTGGACAATTTTTCAAGTTTTAATCAAATGCACTTGCTCTTTATTATTCCTTACTATTTCTACACTTTTTTTTCTACAGCGTTATTATTAATTGTCCTGATGAACCCGTGACTGTGACATGTAATAAGGCAACACAACATGAGAATAGTGATTCAGAGGAAGAAGACGAGATACCCGAGGAAATTGTCAGGGAGGTTGAAAATTTTGAGAATAAGCCTAAGTCCAACCTGGACGAAACAGAAGCAGTAAATTTGGGAGACGCCGAGACCATCAAGGAGACCCGCATCAGCATTCACTTATCACCAATAGAGAAGGAAGAGTACATTCGTTTCCTAAAAGAGTATGAGGACATTTTCGCATGGTCATATGATGACATGACTGGTTTGAGCACTTCCATAGTGGCTCACAACTGCCTACTAATTCCATGTATCCACCAGTCAAGCAGAAACTCAGAAAGTTCAAACCAGACATGAGTTTGAAAATCAAGGAGGAAGTTACCAAGCAGATCAAAGCCAAGGTTCTTAGGGTGGTTAAGTTCCCAACTTGGTTAGCTAACATTGTTCCAGTTCCGAAGAAGGATGGGAAGGTCAGAGTATGTGTTGACTACCAGGATTTAAACAGAGCAAGTCCCAAGGACGACTTCCCACTACCGAATATACACATTTTGATCGACAACTGCGCTAAGCATGAACTCCAATCCTTTGGGGATTGCTTCGCGGGTTATCACCAGATATTGATGGATGAAGAAGATGCAGAGAAGACAACTTTTATTACACCATGGGGGTGTATACTGTTACAAGATGATGCCATTCGGTTTGAAGAACGCTGGGGCCACTTACATGAGAGCCATGACAACCATCTTCCATGATATGATACACAAAGAAATAGAGGTATATGTGGACGACGTCATTATCAAATCCAAGAGGGCCGCAGATCACATAGCAGACTTGAGGAAGTTCTTTGACAGACTAAGGAGGTACAACTTGAAACGGAACCCCGTAAAGTGTGTATTCAGGGTTCCCGCAGGAAAGTTATTGGGATTCATCGTCAGTCGTCGAGGGATCGAGCTGGATCCATCTAAAGTCAAAGCTATTCAGGAGTTACCACAACCTAAGAGAAAAAAGGATGTGATGAGCATCCTAGGACGGCTCAACTACATCAGTCGATTCATAGCACTGTCCACAGTCATATGTGAACCCATCTTCAAGATGCTAAGGAAAGATGCCGAAACAAGCTGGACCGAGGATTGTCAAAAAGCCTTTGACAGAATCAAGGAGTACTTATCCACACCACCAGTCCTGGTCTCGCCAGAACGAGGACAACCTTTGCTACTCTATCCGTCTGTATTGGATGGAGCCTTCGGATGTGTTCTGGGACAACATGACGAGACAGGAAGGAAGGAGCAGGCCATATACTACTTGAGCAAGAAGTACACACCTTATGAAGCACGGTACTCTCTGCTTGAACGCACTAGCTGTGCTTTGACCTGGACGGCTTAGAAATTGAGGCATTACTTCTGTACCTACACTACATACCTCATATCCAGGATGGATCCCCTGAAGTACATATTTCAGAAGCCCATGCCTACTGGGAAGTTGGCTAAATGGAAAATACTATAGAGTGAATTCGATATCGTCTATATAACTCAAAAGGCGGTCAAGGGACAAGCATTGGCAGATCATCTTGCTGAAAATCCGGTAGGAGGAGCATACAAACCTTTGAAAACATATTTTCCTGACGAAGAAGTGTCATTCGTAGGAGAAGACATTACCGAAGCATACGATGGTTGGAGGATGTTCTTTGACGGAGCCGTAAATTTCAAAGGAGTAGGTATTGGAGCAGTTTTGGTATCAGAAACGGNCTTCCGATTTGCTGTTGTCTAATCATGTAACTCTCTCTTTTCAAAGTTGTTTTACTGCACGACTCCCTCTTTTACTCCACAAATTATTTCAAACAAACCTCCTTTTAATACCGTTTTCCTACTAAGACCTTTCAAATTGTGTCAAACACTCTCACTCTACTCCTAAGTCAATAGGTTATGCCCTCTCCAATATGTGTACTGCCTTGGGATCCTCTTGAGAACCCTCTGAACTCTGGCATACTGAGGCTGGCCCTTCCACACTGCACTTATTCAATTTGGTTACCAAGTCTAGGTGTAAGCATTGCTCGAGATCCTTAGGGAACTTTGATGCACCGAGACTATGACATTGTCTATGAAATTTGGGCATTTGAGGCTATTGGAGGCTTTGGAAATCTGGGCCTATCTGTAGGCTCCCTATAGAATAATTCTTATTTTCTTATCTACTTATGTAATTCATTCATATGGTCTGTAATAATTTGTAAACGAATATTGGGCAACTAGTGAAAATGGGGGGGGGGGGGTAGTTACATGTCTGTGGGGTTGTACAGGTAGAGATCATGCCTATAGGACTTTACATTTCGATATGATTGCCTTACCATGCCAGAAACCATGCCTATAGGACTTTACATTTTTTGCTATGCTTGCTTTACCGTGTTAAAAATCATGCATATAGGTCTCAAGTGATTCCATAATAGAAATCATGTTTGTAGGTCTTAAAATCAATTTAACAAGTAGATGCCATGCCTATAGGATATAATCCCAATCCAGCTTCCGTTATAACAAGTGTTTACATGTTTTTATTTATCATCACGCCTGCAAAGTTTCTGAAATCAGTATTAAAACTAGATACCACGCCTATAAGGAACGCCACCAAAAATTCTGCCTACATATCTCAACTAGTTTAGTTTAAATAAATCAATTCGGTTAATGATTAGCTCACTTCGAAACTAGTTAATTAATGGTCTATTTCCCTAAAACAAGTTCTTTCAAAAACTGCCTCAATCTATCATTAGACAGCATGTCTATAGGGATCAAAAGAGTCTGTTTTAAAGACCTGCCTTATTTCACTATATAAAATGTAGTCATCAGTATTCCGCGTATAGGCAAGCCAATAGGACGTTTCCAAATCTTACAACTCTGATACTGTTTCTGTGACTTAATGTTGTTATGATTTAACAGGTTTTAGTAGGCAACATGCTAGGGTCATTACTTCTGAGTTTACAAAATAAACTGCCTGTCTTCCGTATATTTCACTTAGACATCATGCCTTAGGATACTGCTTAACAAAAAGCCCTTATTTGTGCTTGAGTCGTGCTGCCTATGTGTATTGTTTCAGGAGGTAAACCTGAGCCTCTAATTTCTCCCTTCTATCTTATGTGCTAAAGTCCTAATTGTTCTTGTGTGACGAGCCGACCAGTAGTCTCATGAGTTACCGCTCTGTTTCCCCCATTTCTGCTTCTTATTGTTTTGTTTACCCGTGTTTTATAGTATCGGGTTGGTCGGATTGAATCCGGAATGATTTTGGTGAAGTTTGAGACACTTATTCTCTTTTTTAAGAAGGCTTAAGTTGGAAAAGTCAACCGGATGTTGACTTATGTGTTAGAGGGCTCGGATGGGAGTTTTGATGGTTCGGTTAGCTTCGGGAGATGATTTGAGACTTAGGAGTGTGATCAAAATGGGTTTTGGAGAAGATTTAGGCTTGAATTGGCGAAGTTGATATTTTGGCAATTTCCGGTTGGTAGGCGAGATTTTGATATAGGGGTCGGAATGGAATTACGAGAGTTGCAGCAGTTTCGTTGTGTCATTTGGGATGTGTGTGCAATTTGGGTTGGGTTTTTGTTCAAAAGCGGAATTTGGAAGATTTTAACAACTTAGGCTTAAATCCGAGGTGTTTTGGTTGATTTGATGTTGTTTGAAGTGTTTTGATGATTGGAACAAGTTTGAATGACGTATTAGGATATGTTTGTACTTTTGGTTGAGGTCCCGGGGGCCTCGGGGTGATTTCAGGTGGTTAACAGAGAAGTTGAGATGTTATTGCAGCTGCTGAAATTGCTGCTTCTGGTGTTTTCGCACCTGCGATTTGGGGACCGCAGGTGCGGCGCCGCACGTGCAGAAGAGGAGCCGCAGAAGCGGATTGTTGAGAATTTGCCCGGAACCGCAGATGCAGTGTGGGACCGCACCTGCGGAGTCGCAGGTGCGAATGGCTTATCGCAGATGCAATTTTTGGGCTCTTCAGTGAGTTCCGCAGAAGCGGAGGATTTAACCGCAAATGCGGTACCGCAGATGCGGTTGAAGTGCCGCAGATGCGGAAAGGTCTGGGTAGAACATATAAGTAATTTCATTTTCGCGAATTTGAGCTATTTCACCATTTCTGACTTCGGCCTTGGAGCTTTTTAAGCGATTTGAAAGAGGGATTTCAAGGGAACTTCATTGAGATAAGAATTTTGGACCAAAAGCTCATTCCCATGTTTTTATTTCATGGATTAAGGGCTAGAATTTATAGAAATTAAGGGTGAAATTTGGGCAAGCTAGGGTTTAGGATTGGAGACTTATGATTGATGATTTAATGGACCATTGGAGGTCGGATTTCTGAATTTTTTGTATGTATGAACTCGTGGAATATTGGTGTAAAAATTATCGAATTTCGAGACGTGGGCCCGGGGGCCGGGTTTTGGTAATTTCGAGATTTGTGCTAATTGTTGATTATTTTTGCTTGGGCTTCGTTCCCTTAGCATATTTTGACGTCCTCGTTCTGATTTTGGATAGATTCGACGCGCGTGAAGGCCGAATCGAGGGGCAAAGGCGTCGCGAGCTAGAGATTTAGCCGATTCGAGGTGAGTAATGATTTTAAATGCTGTCATGAGGGTATGAAACCCCGGAATTTCATAGCGTACGGCTATGTTGAGGTGACTTACATGCTAGATGATGAGCGTGGGGTAGAGAACCGCTGGGGATTGCGACTTAGTCCATCCCGAATGATTATTTTACTGCGTATTTGATAGTTAATTGTTTGATATTATTATATTTTGGGCTAAATGCCATATGTGGGCTTCGTGCCAACTGTTTGAACCCTTAGGGGATTTTAAATGATATTTTCCTCACTGATTGATTTCATACCGGTGCTCAGTCATACTATATTTTACTATTTTAAAGACTCAGCCGTATTATTCTGTTTTAAACACATTAAATGATATTTCAAAGGTATTTGAGCTGAGCTTCATATTTTACTGTGGCCCGATGGGCGTATGAGATTCTGATTGAGTAAGGCCGAGGGCCTGTGTTGTGAGGATACATTTGGGTTGGGCTGCACGCCGCAGCAGTGATATACTGATTATGATAATGAGGCCGAGGGCCTGAGATTGTACGCCACGAGGTGTCTTGATATTGATATGAGGCCGAGAGCCTGTTTATGATGCCACGAGATGGTTTGATATTGCGCTTGGGCCGTAAGGGGCCCCTCCCGGAGTCTATACACCCCCAGTGAGCGTGGGTACCCATTGTGATGTGAGATTGAGCCCGAGGGGCTGGTATTGTTTCTGAGATGTTGCCCGAGGGGCGGATTTGTGGATACTATGCCCGAGGGGCGAACTTCTATTTGTTTACTGTACCTTAACTGCCTGTCAGTTACCTGTTTATTTGTTGAGAAAGGATTTTACTTAATTCTTCACTGATTTACTGTTTTTAAATGGTTTTACTGCTTCATTATAGTATGCCTTGTGCCTTACGTGTTTTCTTACTTTCAGTCGTTATTTATATTTGTTACTCACTGAGTTGGAGTACTCACTTTACTCCCTGCACCCTGTGTGCAGATTCAGGCGTAGCTGGTCTCGCTCGAGTGCTGATTCATTCCAGCTTCAGGCGGATCTCGAGGAGTCTTTAGGTAGCTGTTGGCGTTCGTAGCCCGGAGCTCCTCCCTATCTCTTTCCTTTTATATTCTTATTTCAGTACTAAACTCTGTAGTTACATTTGAGTATTCAGTGTCATTAGATGCTCGTGACTTGTGACACCCCGGTTAGGGTTGTGTTGGGTTGTACTTCCACACTTTATTGATATTATCCGCTACTTAATATTATTAAATCATGTTTTAGACTGCTTTGTGTTGTTTAACTATTTTAAAAAGGTAAATTGGGTTTAATTGGCTGGCCTTGTCTTCACTAGAGGCGCCATCACGACCGGGTCCGGGGAATAGGGCCGTGACAGTTCGTATCAGAGCCTAGGTTACATAGGTCTCACGAGTCATGAGCAGGTTTAGTAGAGTCTCGTGGATCGGTACGGAGACGTCTATATTTATCCTCGAGCGGCTGCAGAACCTTTAGGAAACTTCATATTCTTGAAATTCTTGTCGTGCAAATTTGTTGATCCGAGTACTAAACTTCTGTTATTCTATTCTCTCACAGATGGTGAGGACACGCGCTATCGGACAGGGCGGACGACCACCAGTACCACCAGCGGGATCCACTAGAGGCCGAGGAAGTGGCCGAGGACGTGGTAGGGGCAGAGATACAGCCCCCGCAGCAGCTGGGACAACACCTGCAGACCTACCAGCCGCCCCAGTTCAGGTTCAGGTCCCAGTGGTGGACGCTCTAGCAGCACCAGCTCAGGCACCAGCTGTGCCTATTGTGATTCCGGGTCTTCAGGAGACTCTGGCCAGATATTGACAGTATGCACTAGCCTTACTCAGGCGGTCGTGGTTTCTAATGCCGCAGCTACTTCTCAGGCAGGGGGAGGCTCTCAGACTCCCGCCGCCTGTACACCCGATCCGGTGGTTCAGGGAGTGCAGACATCGGAGGCACCACTAGCCCAGCCGGTAGCAGCTGTTCAGGGTTATGTAGCTCCTGTTATGCCGGAGGATGAGCAGCGTAGATTGGATAGATTTCGCAGACTCCAGCCTCCTACTTCCAGTCGTGCAGAGGGCGAGGATGCCCAGGGTTTATTAGACAGATGTCAGCGAATTCTTCGCACTACGGGTATTCTGGAGACCAGCGGGGTTGCATTTACGACCTTCCAGTTTACCGGAGCTGCCTTCACTTGGTGGGAGGCATATGAGAGGCGTAGGCCTGTTGGTTCGGCACCTCTGACTTGGCAGCAGTTCTCCGCCCTATTTCTGGAGAAGTATGTCCCACAGTCCCGCAGGGAGGAGCTGCGGTGGCAGTTCGAGCAGCTACGATAGGGGGAGATGACAGTTACCCAGTATGAGATGAGGTTCTCGGAGTTGGCTCGACATGCTATTTGGCTGGTTGCTACTAAGAGAGAGAGAGGATCAAGAGGTTTGTTGATGGCCTCACTTACCAGCTTCGGGTTCTCATGACCAAGGAGAGGTTGTCAGGTGCTACATTCGAGGAGGTTGTGGATATTGCTCGAGAGATTGAGTCAGTTCGTCGCTAGGAGCGAGAGGAGAGGGAAGCCAAGAGGCCTCGAGGACATGGTAGTTTTGGGGGTGCTCCTTCGAGGGGCCAGTTTCAGCACGACAGAGGCCGACAGTTCCGACATGGTCAGTCAGCTCGCCCAGGTCATCGTGGGGCATCTTCAGGCCACAGTTCTCACGCTTCTCAGCAGGGCCATTCTTCACTTAGTGCACTTCCAGCCCAGGGTTCTTTCCGTGCTCCATCGGTTCAGGATTCTTCTACGCCAGGGGCGTCTGCTAGTCATACCGGTGCTAGGGGTTCCCATCAGTCCCCGTCTCCAGCACCCGGGAGTTGTTATGAGTGTGGAGAGATGGGCCACTTGTGGAGGCATTTCCCTCGTCGTTCTCAGCAAAGGGGTCAGTCATCAGCCCCAGCCACTTCACCACCCACCCACCCAGTTAGGGGTGGGGGACAGTCATCTAGGGGTCGTCCCAGAGGGGGAGGTCGATCCGGAGGTGGCCAAGCTCGCTTCTATGCACTTCCAGCTAGGCCCGATGCGATTGCTTCAGATGCGGTGATTACAGGTATTATCTTAGTCTACCGCAGGGATGCTTTTGTGTTATTTGACCCTGGCTCTACTTTCTCTTATGTGTCGTCTTATTTTGCCCATTATCTGGATAAGCCCTGCGAGTCCCTTGTTTCTTCTGTCCATGTTTCTACGCCGCTGGGCGATACTATTATGGTAGACCGTGTGTACCGATCGTGTATTGTGTCTATTGGGGGTCTGGAGACCCGAGTGGATCTATTGCTATTGTGTATGGTGGACTTTGATGTTATTCTAGGCATGGACTTATTATCTCCGTGCCGGGCTATTCTGGACTGTCATGCTAAGACGGTGACTTTGGCTATGCCTGGTGTGCCACGGATTGAGTGGCGAGGTTCGACCGATTATGTTCCCAGCAAAGTGATTTCTTTCTTAAAGGCCCAGCGTATGGTTGGGAAATGTTGTCTTTCATATCTAGCTTTTGTGAGGGATGTCAGTGCAGAGACTCCCAGTAATAAATCTGTTCCAGTTGTGAGAGATTTTTCCGATGTATTTCCTGAAGACCTGTCGGGTATGCCATCGGACAGGGATATAGATTTTGGTATTGACCTGGTGCCAGGCACTTAGCCCATTTCTATTCCACCATATCGTATGGCACCAGCGGAGCTGAAGGAGTTAAAGGAACAACTTCATAAACTTTTGGATAAAGGGTTCATTTGTCCTAGTGTGTCACCGTGGGGTGCGCCGGTTCTCTTTGTGAAGAACAAGGATGGCACGATGAGAATGTGCATTGATTACAGGCAGTTGAACAAAGTGACAATTAAAGACAAGTATCCTTTGCCTCGTATCGATGATTTGTTCGACCAGCTTCAGGGAGTGAGAGTATTTTCTAAGATTGATCTCCGCTCAGGTTATCACCAGTTGAAGATCAGGGACTCAGACATTCTTAAGACAGCTTTCAGGACCCAATATGGTCATTATGAGTTCTTGGTGATGTCTTTTGGGCTGACCAATGCCCCAGCAGCGTTCATGCACTTGATGAACAGTGTGTTCCGGCCGTATCTCGACTCGTTTGTCATAGTCTTCATTGATAATATTCTGGTGTACTCGCGTAGTTAGGAGGAGCACGCGGAGCATTTGAGAATGGTGTTGCAGAGGTTGAGAGAGGAGAAACTTTATGCAAAGTTCTCCAAATGTGAGTTCTGGCTCAGTTCAATGGCCTTCTTGGGGCACGTGGTGTCCAACGAGGGTATTCAGGTGGACCCGAAGAAGATAGAGGCGGTTCAGAGTTGGCCCAGACCATCCTCAGCTATAGAGATTCGCAGTTTTCTTGGTTTGGCGGGTTATTATCGCCGATTTGTTCAGGGATTCTCGTCTATTGCATCGCCCTTGACCAAGTTGACTCAGAAGGGTGTTTCATTTCAATGGTCTAATGAGTGCGAGGAGAGCTTCCAGAAGCTCAAGACTGCCTTGACCACAGCTCCAGTGCTAGTATTGCCATCAGCTTCAGGTTCTTATACCGTATATTGTGATGCTTCGAGAGTTGGTAATGGGTATGTTCTGATGCAGGAAGGTAGAGTTATTGCCTATGCTTCTCGTCAGTTGAAACCTTATGAGAAGAACTACCCCGTTCATGATTTGGAGTTGGGTGCCATAGTTCACGCGTTGAAGATTTGGAGGCATTATTTGTATGGCGTATCTTGTGAGGTGTTCACCGATCATCGCAGTCTTCAGCATTTGTTCAAGCAAAAGGATCTTAACTTGAGGCAGCGGAGATGGTTAGAATTGCTTAAGGATTATGACATCGCTATATTGTACCATCCGAGAAAGGCCAATGTGGTGGCCGATGCTTTGAGCCGAAAGGCAGTGAGTATGGGGAGTTTGGCATATATTCCAGTTGGGGAGAGACCTCTTGCGGTGGATGTTCAGGCTTTGGCCAATCGGTTTGTGAGGTTGGATATTTCGGAGCCCAGTCGGGTATTGGCTTGTGTGGTTTCTCGGTCTTCCCTATATGAGCGCATCAGAGAGCGCCAGTATGATGATCCACACTTGTTTGTCCTTAGGGACAGAGTTCAGCATGATGATGCCAGAGATGTGACTATTGGAGATAATGGGGTGTTGAGGATGCAGGGCCGGATTTGTGTGCCCAATGTAGATGGGCTTCGGGAGTTGGTTCTGGAGGACGCCCATAGCTCGTGGTATTTTATCCATCCAGGAGCCGCGAAGATGTATCAGGATCTGAGACAGCATTATTGGTGGAGGAGAATGAAGAAAGATATTGTGGGATATGTAGCTTGGTGTCTCAATTATCAGCAGGTGAAATATGAGCATCAGAGACCGGGTGGCTTGCTTCAGCGGATGGATATTCCAGAGTGGAAGTGGGAGCGGATCACTATCGACTTTGTAGTTGGACTTCCACGGACTTTGAAGAAGTTCGATGCTATTTGGGTGATTGTGGATAGGCTGACCAAGTCCGCGCACTTCATTCCTATCTGTACAACTTATTCTTCAGAGCGGTTAGCAGAGATATATATCCGGGAGATTATTCGGTTGCATGGTGTCCCAGTTTCCATCATTTCAGATCGGGGCACTCAGTTTACTTCCCAGTTTTGGAAGTCTGTCCAGCAGGAGTTAGGTACTCAGGTGGAGTTGAGCACAACTTTTCACCCTCAGACGGACGGGCAGTCCCAGCGCACTATTCAGATATTGGAGGATATGCTACGCGCTTGCGTTATTGATTTCGGAGGGTCATGGGATCAATTTCTACCACTTGCAGAGTTTGCTTATAACAACAGCTACCAGTCGAGTATTCAGATGGTTCCATATGAGGCTTTGTACAGGAGGCGGTGTAGATCTCCAGTTAGTTGGTTCGAGCCCAGTGAGGCTAGGCTATTGGGGACAGATTTGGTGCAGGATGCCTTAGATAAGGTGAAGGTGATTCAGGAGAGACTTCGTACATCGCAGTCGAGGCAAAAGAGATTTGCTGACAGGAAGGTTCGAGATGTGTCCTACATGGTTGGTGAGAAGGTTCTGTTGAAGGTTTCGCCCACGAAGGGGGTTATGAGATTTGGAAAGAAAGGGAAGTTGAGTCTGTGGTTCATTGGGCCTTTTGAGGTACTTCGGAGGATTGGGGAGGTGGTTTATGAGCTTGCCTTGCCACCCAGCTTGTCGAGTGTGCACCCGGTGTTCCATGTTTCTATTCTCTGGAAGTATATTAGAGATCCGTCTCATGTTCTGGATTTCAGCACGGTTCACTTGGAGGGTGATTTGACTTATGATGTGGAGCCAGCAGCTATTTTGGAGCGTCAAGTTGAGATCAAAAGATATAGCTTCGGTGAAAGTGCAGTGGAGAGGTCGGCTCTGGAGGAGGCTACCTGGGAGATCGAGCGAGAGATGCAGAGAAAATATCCCCACCTGTTTGACGCTTCGGGTATGTTTCTTGACTCGTTCGAGGACGAATGTTTGTTTAAGTTAGGGAGGATGTGACGACCCGGCCAGTCGTCTCATGTGTTACCGCTCTGTTTCCCCCATTTCTGCTTCTTATTGTTTTTTTTGCCCGTGTTTTATGGTATCGGGTTGGTCGGATTGAATCCAGAATGATTTTGGTGAAGTTTGAGACACTTAGTCTCTTTTAAGAAGGCTTAAGTTGGAAAAGTCAACCGGATGTTGACTTATGTGTTAGAGGGCTCGGATGGGAGTTCCCATGGTTCGGTTAGCTTTCGGAGGTGATTTGAGACTTAGGAGTGTGATCGGAATGGGTTTTGGAGGTTTGGAGAAGATTTAGGGTTGAATTGGCGAAGTTGATATTTTGGCAATTTCCGGTTGGTAGGCGAGATTTTGATGTAGGGGTCGAAATGGAATTCCGAGAGTTGTAATAGCTTCGTTGTGTCATTTGGGATATGTGTGCAAAATTTTAGGTCATTCGGACGTGGTTTGGTTGGGTTTTTGATCAAAAGCGAAATTTGGAAGATTTTAGCAACTTAGGCTTAAATCCGAGGTGTTTTGGTTGATTTGATGTTGTTTGAAGTGTTCTGATGATTGGAAAAAGTTTGAATGAGGTATTAGGATATGTTTGTTCTTTTGGTTGAGGTCCCGGGGACCTCGGGGTAATTTTGAGTGGTTAACGCAGAAGTTGAGATGTTATTGCAGCTGCTGAAATTGCTGCTTCTGGTGTTTTTGCACCTGCGGTTTGGGGACCGCAGGTGCGGCACTGCACGTGCGGAAGAGGAGCCATAGAAGCGGATTGTTGAGGATTTTCCAGGAACCGCAGATGCGATGTGGGACCGCACCTGCGGAGCCGCAGGTGCGGATGGCTTATCGCAGATGCGATTTTTGGGCTCTTAAGTGAGTTCCGCAGAAGCGGAGGATTTAACCGCAAATGCGGTAGCGCAGATGCGGTTGAAGTGCTGTAGAAGCGGAAAGGTCTGGGCAGAACATATAAGTTATTTCATTTTCGCGAATTTGAGCTATTTCACCATTTTTGACTTCGGCCTTGAAGCTTTTTGAGCGATTTGAAAGAGGGATTTCAAGGGAACTTCATTGAGGTAAGGATTTTGGACCTAAAGCTCATTCCCATGTTATTATTGCAAGGATTAGGGCTAGAATTTATGGAAATTAAGGGTGAAATTTGGGCAAGCTAGGTTTAGGATTGGAGACGTATGATTGATGATTTAATGGACCATTTAAGGTCGGATTTCTGAACTTTTTGTATGTATGAACTAGTGGAAGGGTAAGGAATCTATTGTTGTAAAAATTATCGAATTTTGAGACGTGGGCCCGGGGGTCGAGTTTTGGTAATTTCAGGATTAGTGCTAATTGTTGATTATTTTTGCTTGGGCTTCGTTCCTTAGCATATTTTGACGTCCTCGTTCTGATTTTGAATAGACTCGACGCGCGTGGAGGGTGAATCGAGGGGCAAAGGCATGGCGAGCTAGAGATTTAGCCGATTCGAGGTTAGTAATGATTTTAAATGCTGTCCTAAGGGTATGAAACCCCGGAATTTCACAGCGTACGGCTATGTTGAGGTGACTTACACGCTAGATGACGAGCGTGGGGTAGAGCACCGCTGGGGATTGCGACTTAGTCCATCCCGAATGATTATTTTACTGCGTATTCGATAGTTAATTGTTTGATATTATTATATTTTGGGCTAAATGCCATATGTGGGCTTCGTGCCAACTGTTTGAACCCTTAGGGGATTTTTAAATGATATTTTCCTCACTGATTGATTTCATACCGGTGCTCAGTCATACTATATTTTACTATTTTAAGGACTCAGCTGTATTATTCTATTTTAAACACATTAAATGATATTTTCAAAGGTATTTGAGCTGATTTTCATATTTTACTGTGGCCCGGGGGGCTTATGAGATTCTGACTGAGTAAGGCCGAGGGCCTGTGTTGTAAGGATACATTTGGGTCGGGCTGCACGCCGCAGCAGTGATATACTGATTATGATAATGAGGCCGAGGACCTGAGATTGTACGCCACGAGGTGGCTTGATATTGATATGAGGCCGAGAGCCTGTTTATGATGCCACAAGATGGCTTGATATTGCGCTTGGGCCGTAAGGGGGCCCCTCTCGGAGTCTGTACACCCCACGTGAGTGTGGTACCGACTTGTGATGTGTAGATTGTAGCCGACGGGCGTGGTAGTTGTTTCTTGAGTAGTGTTGGTCCCGGACGGGGCGGGGTAGTTTGTTGGTAGTACTATGCCCGGACGGGGCGGGTAA
>NW_017676769.1:38653-39543 GCF_001879085.1 Nicotiana attenuata
GGGGCATTAGAGCAATATGCGCACCTTTGAGAATAATCAAAATTCTTTGGAAGAGGGTTCGACATTTTTATCTGAATCGGCTTCAACATGTCCAATTGCCTCAACCTCTGGAACAAACTAGCATATGATTCTCCAATAGGAGTGAAAGTCTTTTCTTTTTCCTGTTGTCTTTTCATTTTGTACTCTGGCCTCGGTTGGAACCTTTTGCGGGTAGGTGGTTGATATGCTTGAGGAGGCGGGTAAGACATTTGTGGAGGCAGTGCAGGCCATTGCGGGTCTTGCGGGTGTGGAGCATATGGCGGTGCAATATGGATGGAGTATTGGGAAGGTGAGGTATGACTTTGGGGATTTTGTGGAGAGAAGTAGCATTGTGGAGGATTATCTAGAGTACGAGGATATTCATGGGGTCGGTATTGAAGCTGAAAACGTTGAGCAGGAACGCCCATTGGATCTTGTCGTTGGCGGGTCTCAACAACATCTTTTCTATTTCTCTTGCTTCCCCCCCAAATTTACTGAGATGTTCTGAATGTCTTCCGTGGCATCTTTTGTTGCAGAATAGCTCATGATTTTGCCTGACTTGATTCCTTCTTCTACCATCTCCCCCATTTTTACCACATCATTGAAAGGTTTACCCAAGGCCGGGATCAAATGACTGAAGTAGGTGGCCCCCGGGCTTGTAGGAAAAGCTCAATCATTTCTCTTCACCAATCGGGGGCTAGGATCAAACGGAGAGTTCTTGGCTAAATTGAGTATGTATTTTCTGTGACTCGGAGTGGATTACGAAGCTCTCGTATTTTTTGTATTATGGCTATGGTATATGCGGTGTGTTGTGTAGGATTTAGATTTGCATGTGTAAGGTCATGATTCAGTTTTGAAGGGTAAGGTCAGTG
>NW_017676770.1:0-13469 GCF_001879085.1 Nicotiana attenuata
TTTGGAACGATTTGTATTGTATAGAATCTTTCTCTTATGTCTTATAACGATTTGTTTAAAAAAATGATGAAATTTTCCACAATGTATTTTTAATAATCACACTGTTGTATGATTGCGTTGGTTTGAGGCTGGCCTAGTTCCATGATAGGCTTCAGTCATGACGGTCGGGTGGTTAGGTGTGACATTTGGTATTCAAAGCCTTAGTTACTTACTGCAGAGTTCATGAGCGGCTTATAAGAGAGTCTTCCGCTATCGTTACGGAGAGTCTGTATGTATCATTTTTTTCTGATGAGCGCCTAGAATGTTGGAAATTTAATCAAATACTCACATTCTTGAAATCAGTATCGTGACGACATTGATTTCAACTTGAACTTAACCCATGAATTATTTTCCACGTATTCGTGTGCGCCGCATGAGCGCTCGTATCAGCTGTGTATTGGAAGCTTGTGATTCCTTGATCGAAGGGCGATGATGGTGAATTCTTGTGTGCTGATTGTTGGGTCGAGTCTGGAGGACTTGAGGCCTGAAATTTATGTTTGTAGCTTGAGCACTTGAGGTGTTTGATTGTGTGAGCACGTGCTTCTAGATTTATATGTTGGTATTTGTTCCCCATTAGTGGGAGTGATGACGTCGGATGGCTATGTCATGAGTAGATGTGACTGCGAGATGTGGCTCAATATGGTTTTTGAATGAGAACAAGATAAGGGTCTCTGTTTGGGAGGTACAAGAACTACCAGGTGCTTGATTCCATTCGTGATTCGATTGTATAGCCCGAGGTTGTGGTGTTGTTGAGAATATTTTTCATGTTGTCTAGTTGGGAAGTGAAGTGGAATTTTTTAATTTGTGATATAGGTTCAGACTCAGGATAGATTTAGTGATTGCGTGATGTGTTATTGGCGGTGGAAAGGGTATAATAAGAGAGTTAGTTTAGGTGGGCAGGTGGGTTATCTCTTGCCGAAGTGTTTTGAAGCTGGTGATCTTTGTTGTTTGGTTTGAAAGTCCTCTTTTTTACCAGTTAATTATATATGCTGTCAGTTTGAGTTTGGACCGAGTATGAGATGGTTTTGACTGTTTACGAGGGGTGAAGGCGAGATTTGCAGAAAGTTTGAAGTTTAGATAGCGTTGCAGCTGATCTTAATGAGGGATTGAGTTTAATCTCACTATGGTATTTATGCAGATATAGAGTATAGGCATAGAGTTATGGTGTGTTTTTTGATTACTACGACTGAGCCAAGTCGGGGTAGTCCGCTATTGATTAGTTGATTGCACGTTAAAGTTTGTATTGGTTGTTTGAGGTATGATTAGTGAATCAGTTGGCCTTTGTAGGGGTTGAGATCGTGAATGGCTTGATGTAAAGGAAAATTTCAATAAAGGGTTATGGTTAGGCTTTATGGTGTATGAGAATCACGGAATGACTTGATTGTTATGTAAGGGATGTAAGGTACATAGAGCATGAATTGTGTTTTGGTTGCATTAAGGTGGTTACTTACTATAGGTGTTGCTGTACTAATGAGGCACAGTTTTGGTTCATTTGGATCATCTAATTTGAGGTTTGGAGCGGGTAGATACGTCCTGAGAATGGTTTTTGAAGGAATTCAAGTATTACATGATAGTTTGGATGAATTTTAGATCGTTTGGCTAGAAACTGTGGTTTTTATTGGAGGGTGTCAGTGTATGTTTTATTTATAATCTATGGTCCTGAATCACATATAGAGATAGAAAGGTAATGCTTTAGATTCATAGATACTTCTGAGTATTCATGAATGTAGATATTAATTGAGGATACATAAGAGAGTATTCAGGCGGCTTATGATCTTAGACGGTGTGTTTTATGTAATAGTTTATGGAGCGGATATATTAGATATAGATGAGTATAGCAAGGAACGTATCAATTGAAGGTTGCAACGACGGCCCGAACGCGTTTCAAGAGTTACCGTATGCGCGTTCCCCATCTCTGCTTATATTATAGAAGATATTATTGAAACTGTATTATGTGTTATGGGTTGTTTGGTCTCAGGTTCGGAAGAGATTTGGGTAAGATTTGAGACACTTAGTCTCTTTGAGAATGCTTTAAGTTGTGAAAAGTTCAACCAGATATTTGAATTATTAAATAGGGCTCGGATGTGAATTTCCGATTATCATTTGAGTGACGCGTGCCTAGTGAAATTTAGCCTCTCGGGGAGGTTGATGTTGCTGAAACACCTGGTGCATTAGGCGAGGAGACTTTGTTACAGTGGAATGTGTGGTGTATTGGGGAAGGATCACGTGACCGAGTTAGTCATAGTACTAGAGCTTGAATTGCAAATTAGAATTTTGGCGTAGTATATTTCAGGAGTTTGATTGGGGTGGAGCAAATACCTTTTGTGATAGTATGTCGAGAGCGCTACGGGAATTAATTTGTAGGAGAGTATTTAGGCAGCAAGATAAAGGTGTTCGTGTTGTCCAAGGGTATATAGTAGTGGTGGCACCAACATTGAGGTATGTAAAGCAGGCCGGTGTTTGATAGACTTGTTGATTGAAGAGCCGAAATTATATGAGAGAGCGTATTTTATATAGGATGAGAGTATCGAGTTAGTTAGACTTTAATAGAGTGTGTTATTGCGTCTTGAGGAATTATAATATAGATATATATAGAGAGAGTTCTGTACCTAGAAGGAGGGTGGATACATTATAAGATTGAATGATATGTGTTTGTCGGCAATAATTGGCGTCGATATATCTGTCCATAGATATTGCATGAGATGAGATAGATGAGTCTTAGGATAGTAGAGTATGTGAGGCCTTTTTTGGATAACTCTTGGCTAGCATATTGCAATGGTTGCTTAGAAGAAAGTAAATTGTGCTTATGAGAAGTAGTCTTGATTGATTAGGTCAGTCGTGGCTCACGCGATAGCACCTCTCGATATATTCGTTGCCGCGCGTTCGCAGATAGAGGTCCCCGATCCTCGAAGGGTTTAGGATATTGGTGAAGCTAGAGAAACGTTGGTTTCGATAATGATGTGTGCTCTGTGTTACGAGCTATAGGATGTAGGTCTGCGTGGGGCGATCTGTGAAGGAGATAGAGGTCTAGTGGGTCAGTATGTGGGGGATAGCAACTGAATTGCCCTCCAGTCGATGGCTATATTGACCCTAGTAGCGGCATTCGCTAGATGAGTAGCAAGGTGTAGAAAGAATCGTACGGGAAGTTGTGATACGCTACGGATGAGTGTATAGGCTTCTTACTGTGGTATTTGCCTTTTGACAATCGGCGTCATCTACTCTAATAGGATCCAAGGTAATGATATACTCTGCATGCTGCAGCTGCTTAGGATACTTAAAGAAAGAAGGACTCTACAGCCAGGAGAGAGGCCCCGAGCCTGAATTCATTGGGTTGTTGCATCAGAGAGTTGATCTTTGAAAATTCCGTGACCATAGGGCAAGAAAATCAAGTCGCTGATGACACCTGTCAACGACTTGAAGGAGTTGCAGAAATAGATAAGTAGAAGTAGAGGGAAAATTCTTGGAAACCATTTTCAGATGAGCAAGCTGCTCGTTACCACTCATCAGGAAGCGCCTTGGTATGCAGACTATGCTATTACCTGTGCCAGTTGGTTATTGTTCTCAGAATGTCATCGGGTCCAGAGGAAGAGATATCTTTCCGCGAAAGCCAATGGTATTACTGGATGTAGCCTACTTGTTTAGAATATGCCTTGATATACATGATCCGGAGATGCCGTTCCCGCAGATCGAAACAATTGTCTATTTTGACGGCTTGTCCGACTTATGGGATATGGTGGTCACTTTACGAGGCATCAGGACTGCCCAGCTAAGGTGCTAGGGCGGATTTTTCTGGCCAACGGTATTCAAGGATGCTCACCTTATGGGTCAAAAGCTGTAATGAATGTACGCCCCGGGATATTTCCGGCGTCACGAGATAATGAATCACCAGTTTCAAGAAGTGGAAGTGTTTGTGTTTGGGGGATGATTTCATGGGTCCCTTGTCAGCTCTATTGGCAATAAAAATCTTGTTGCTGTAGATTACGTGTCCAAGTGGCTGGAAGATCTGCATTACCCACCAAAGATGCTAAGGTGGTAGTCAGGTTTTAAAGAAGACATATTACATCCGCTTCTGGGACAAACGCGTGCAATTATATAGCAGATGAGGAAGCGCATCATTTCATGCAACGGAAAGCCTTCGAGAAGTTGTTTAGCTAATATGATGTGCCCACTAAGGTGGCTACTCACGTACCAACCCACAGACCAGTGGACAGGTTGAGGTGAGTCCGAACATGAGAGATCAGAGAGCGCATGACAAAAATCTGTAAATGCTACAAGTAACTGCTTGGTCAAGGAAAGCTGGACAGATTGCGTCTATGGTGGCTTACAGGACAGCATTCAGACACCAATTGGTATGTCACCATATAAGTTGGTAATTTGGGAAGGCCTGTCACCTACCTGTAGAACCTGAACATCTAAAGCATGGTGGGCACTGAAACAGCTGAATTTGATTTTGGAAGCTGCGGGCACGTCGAGAGTCCGGAATTACACGAGCTAGAGGAGTTCCGGGTATCTGGTTTTGAGAGCACAAGGCTACTATAAAAGAGAGAATGAAAAAAGGCTTCACGATCAGAAACATCATTGGACGAAAATTTCACAACCTAAGGACAGGGTACTCGCTTTACACTCAAGGCTGCGGTTATTCCCAGGTAAGCTAAAGTCAAGGTGGTCTGTGACCATTCTCGGTGGTTGAAAGTGTTTTCGCTTCCGGAGCTGTTGGAAGTTTCTACTGAAGAGACTCTCGGTACATTTAGAGTCAATGGTCAGCCGGTTGAAATTGTATATGGGCCATGAACGAGCCTAAGGAGATGACAAGCTGCTTTGACGAACCACAGAGGGTCGAGCTGAAACCTTAATTTGCTCACATGAAGTCGTTGCCGCGACGTTAAAATCAGGCGCTTACGTGGGAGGCAACCCATGACATTGTTTGTAATTGTGAACTTTGTAATCTATTTAAAAAAATAAAAAAAAAAAAAAAAATGGTGCGTTAGAATCAGGAGAGCCCTTCTAACCCGCGTTCCACAGCAGACCGCGGTGAAACGCGGTCAAAAAGGGACTCGCGGAAACTTATTGCGCGATTCCACCGCGGACCGGGCAGAACCGCGGCGAATGCAGACGCGGCTCCCAGGTAAGTTTTTTTTATTTTAATTTTTTATTTTTCTTCTTTCTTTTTTTTACAAAACCACAACCACCCCCCCCCCCCCTTATGCTACACCAAACCATCCGCCTAACCCCATCGCCTTCTTTTTTTCTCATTCTTTTTCTCAAAATCCATTCTCTTCTTCTTCCTCATACGCTCCATTCATCACCCTCTTCCTCCCAACCCTCCATTAACGCACCGCATTTTCTCTCCCTCTTCACCTCAAGTAAGTTAATCTTCTCCCTCTCGTATTTCTTTCTCTATAAGTTAGTTGTAATTGTTAGATTAGGCAATTTTAGTTAAAACACCTTAGTTAAGATTGAAGTGTAGTAATTTGTGCATTTTTTTTTATTATTTAACTTTTCTTTATAGTTTGCCATTGTTGTAGTTTGTGTAGTTGATGTTGGGAGGTTGTTCGGTGCCAAAAATTAATTGGGCTCCATTGTTAATCTAAATACTGAAGTTGTTTGGTGGTGAGGCTAAATTTAGATTTTGTGGTATGTTATGGTATTTGGGTCATAGTGTTTAGGCCGAAAATTGTGGCACTAAGTTATACATTTTTTTTGGGTGTTGTTTACGCAAACCTAAGTTTGGGATTTGTAGTGATGGTTGGTTGTCTGGTTTGAAATGCTGTAGTTGATGGTGGTTGTTGTATGTAGTTGGATATTGTTGTTGCTAGTTGATGTTGTGTAGTGCTTTGGTCGTTTTGTTGATAGTTGTGTAGTTGTATTGTTGTATGGGTGTTAGTTCTGTTGTGGAATGGTGTTTGTTATATGGTGGTGTTGGTATGTCATGGGTTCCATTAAATGGATTAAGTGTGGGGTGTATATATACCGGACGTTGGTACGAAAATTATGGAGCTATTGTGGGGGTTGTTATGAGTGGAAGTCAGGAGCTATTTTCTTGGTGTCATTGGGTGGTGAAGTCTGAGTAACCACCTTATTGGCACTAGCTAGGACATATGTGCATGGTTTGTTTGATTTGATTTGCAGGTCCAATGGCCCCAAAAGGCACAGGCGCTCTGGTGTGCACATCCACCGACCTGCGTACAATGAGTCAGATTCAATCGGAACTGGCAGAGGATTGATTTCAACGCCAACGGCTACCAAAACTTTATCCCTGAAAAATTCCCGATTGATCGGAGCCCTCCGACCGAAAAAAGTGGAAGATGTATGAAGAGATACGGAGGCCAAGAAATGGAGTTCTTTATTTCTGACCTACACTTTAACAAGATGTTGGGTTCGTGAATTTTTATGGCCAATTGCCCATTGAACTTGGGTAGGGATGGTGATTGTTTCGGGTATGGTGGTCCAGTGCTCAAATTCAACAACATTCGCCGGGTGTTGCGGCTGCCTCCGTTCAAGTGATGTTGATTATACCATTGACAGGCCGGGGGTGACATGGGAGGTTCATGACGGACGGTACTTTGCACAGGGGGGAAGCCCATATGGATACGTGACCAAATCAACCCTCAACTCTAACTCCTTCACTCACCTGGCATAGTGTTGGTTGACTGTTATTCTGTAGCATGGTTCCTGCCTTCTGGCAATAACCAACGGACGTGAACTCAATAGGGCCTGTTGACTTGGTGCTTTGTGAACAGGAAGGATTTTGATGGCACGGGTAATTGGAGATGAAATGGTCTTACGGGGCCCGTCTGCTGACAAAGGGATTCTGATTTCCCTTCCTGGGACCACATTGTGCTTGATTGAGAAACACCCCCTTACAACCCTGGTGATGGAGATTTGCCTCCCAAAGCCAGCTTTCAAAGCTTCTAGCATCAGAGTGGCAGGTCCCGCAGCTAACAATTGAGTGGGATGATGAGGAGATGAATCCGGTCCCTTGTGCAAGAACCGTCCAGGAGGTCTGTTGACAGTGCGGGCCCTCCTAGGCGCCCCCAGTTCTGGCAGCAGATCTATCACGCTCGACAGTTCCTCCCGACCTATGCTGCGCTTCCCTTGGAGGAGAGGTCGCGGATCTCCGCACCTCGGTGATGGTCTACACAACACGGATTCGGATGCCAATGTACAGAGGCAGGCTAGATCTGAAGCCGGTTTATGGCTTGGCTACGCGCATTGCGGGAGAGCTTTGCCATGTAAGAGACCCAAGCAACGTCTCCGATCAGATTGAGTATCAGGGAAGTCTTCTCACTCTTCTGTTCTTTTACCGTAATTGAAATATGACATGGGACATGCCATGATTTTAAGTGGGGGTGGGAGACTTGCTCTAAATGTGTATTAATTGTATATTAGCTGTTGTTGTGTGGTAGCCAGTAGATGTGGTGTCATATGTGAGTAAGTTATATTAGGAGTAGCTTGACTTGGCCCCAACGACGGACACTTGGTTTGACGGGTCTCTTGAGGGTAAAAGTCAGATATATATATATATATATATATATATATATATATATTATATATATATACATTATATATTATATAAAGAATAAAAAAAAATTGTAGAGGACTCTTCCTGAGACGGACTATGTGGACAGTACTTTTTGAGGAAGAGTCCAATGTTTAGAATTTTATTTTATTTTATTTTCTTCTCTTAGGGTAGTGTAGTACCTCCCCTTGGTTTTTCTTTTGACCACGGTTCTTTTCCAAGGGTTTTTCTTGAACCCGGGTTAGGTTAGATTTTTTCTTTTATAGCTTTATGATTAAATGGGTGAAGGTCAGAATGTAACCCCAATTGGTGCACACTTGTCAAAGAAACAGAACTAAGGGTGTAAGATCTAAGCTTATTTGTGGATCTCATACTATTATGCCTTAATTTTGGAATCTTGTCTTGCTTGAAACACTCGTATGATTGTGTTGATGAACTGAAATTCGGAATGAGTTACATGCTAAGTGTTGTGTAAGTGTTAACTTGATCCTATGCGTGCATATTGATACCTAGGAACTTGCCCTGTGTGTTTGCAAAGCGAAATAGAAGTCGTTTGTTTTAGAGATGATTTGAGGCACTATTTTGTGCAACCCTTTTACTTGAGATCCACCTGTGATATTACCATAGTTACCCCTTTGGAGCTGAAGCTATTCTTTTGATAACCCCTATTAATGATCTACAACTCGCTGTGGTTTGAATAAGCTAATTGTTTGAAACCGTTACCTCCTAGAAGCACTTGAATCACTAAAGAAATACAAAAGTCAAAGTGTGGGGGGAGAGAGTTAGTGAAAAAAGGGAAATCAACAATTGAAGGTTCTGGGTGGTGAACTGCAGTGTACAATCAATATGAAAAAAAAAAAAAAAAAAAAAAGAAGAGAAAGCCAGTGTACCTAAAGAAAAGTGGGGGTCACAAGTGAAACAAAATGTGGAAAAAATGTTGGGATTGAACATGGAAGGTTGAATAAAGGAAGTGTGTATTAAAGTGGCTTATGGAGGTTAAGTCACTAATATCCAAATATTATCCTACCGTCCTTAGCCTATCATTTACAACCTATAAAGAACCTCTGATCTTTGACTTTGAATGGCTCGATTAGTGGAGTATTACATAAGGGGCGCAGCTTTAATGGTGTGTTCCCTGTGTGGCATGTGAATTGTCTTTGCCTGAGAGTGAGTGATTCTTTCTATATATGGTTCTTGTTGTTGAATTTTCATGTGTGTGGAACTCTCTCAAATTTTGTTCATGTTGGTGCAATGTGCCTCAGGAAGAAAAGGTGAGTCTTCACCTCTGTTTAGAGTAGTAATTTAGAGTGAGCAAAAGTTATGTCTTGGCATGAGAGTCCTGCGGCAATTGAGATATGATTGTGCACTGCTTGGGCGAATCATTTGGATAATTAGCAGGTGGGTGACATTAAATTGGTGGCAATGCATTGAGCAGTTAGGCCTAGAAGTGTGGTTTAAGTTGCTCGAGGACGGCAAAGATTTAAGTGTGGGGGTGTTGATAATAGGTGAATTTGACTATAATCACACCTTAAAATAATTCAACTTCTTGCGTAGTTTTAATGCCTAAAAGTGATGACAAAATGCTCTTATTAGTGCTTTTCATGATTTGTAGGTGATATATGTATAAAGACGGCTAAGGAGCAGTTTGGAGTCAAAAGTGATGAAAAAGAGGCCAACTGTGAAATTTCCTAAGCGAACCGGGCAAAAACAGGCCGAAGATTCAGAGAATTGGATCCACCGCGGTTTCACCGCGATCGCGGCAGAACCGCGGTGGGAAGCAGCTGCAGAAGTTGTGAGAATCCACGAGGGTGTTTGGCCGCGGTTCTACCGCGACCGCGGCAGACGCAGAAACTTCTGGGACAAAAGTGTCAATTACGGGATTTTTAGACCTAAACCCTATTTAAAACATTAGACTTCGCCCAAGAGAGGCATGTATTGATTTTTTAGGTTTCTTAGCATGGAAAACAATTGTGAGAAAGTACTCTAAACATCTTTCTTCTTTTCTTTTGATTTTATGATGAATTCAAGCTTAGTTTATGTACCCATAGCCATGAGTAGCTAAATTCCTTGTCTAAGGCGTTGATGGAACCTACTGGGTGATGAACTTCTTGTTTATGTGAATACAAATTGCTAGTTTAATCTTTATTTGTTCAACTTCGTGTTCGTTGTAGTTAATTGACAGGATCCTCAATTAGTTGTGCCTATTTAGTGTGCATAACTTGGAAAAGAGTGCATATTTAGGGTATTGTTGAACAACACCACCCCTAGATTATTAGAGGAATCTATAATTGCAGGTTTAAAGGCGGGATTAGGGATAACGAAGCCTTGGGTGTAATCTAAAGTGAATCGTGCTAAATAAAGTAAGCTAGTGTATCTCGGGAGAGTGCAATAGTAAATTACTGTGATTACTCGGGAGAGATTTACGGTAAGATTAGCGTTCATGATTGATAGAGATGTGTTGGTAAATTTGTATGAGCATAAACAGAAGGGATTCCATCAATAGGGGAAATCATTGCCTTAGCTTTTTCTCATAATTGTTTACAACCTTTATTTTTACTTAGTTACAGCCATTTAGTTATTTGCAAGCTAGTTGTTAAAGAACACTCAACTGAGATTTGAATATTTGGGAAGCTGGTTCTGAAGACTTAGTGGGTCTGAAGATAGCAGTTGATAGGTTAACTCTCTGTGGATTCGACCCTGGGCGTAATACTCGGGTTATATTTGCAACGTCCGCAGAGTCCTTTTTATAAGGCATAGTTGGGCGTGATCAGTAGTTCGAGTGATTTTGCCCGAATTGGCTTTCTCAAGACCAATTGGGTATGCAAATTTGCACAAGCAATTGAGGATCAAGTCGGGTATTACGATCTCTCAGTCTAACCCTTTAATTGGGGCTATCAATTCTCTTGAGTACGCCCCAACTCCTTGTTGGACTAATTTTAGAGACTTAGGCTCTCTTTCTCAAGAAGAGCAAAAGTCAACTAAACACAACTAGTGTTTGCAACTACTAATTTAGCAATAAAACATGAAATTAGCCCAAATATCAAACACCCATAGTCAATCAAGCCCTAAAATACAAGACCCATCAATTACCCATACTAGGGTTGAGCCACAACCCTAGCTGATGGGTCTAGCTACTCATAATTAGAGACAAAAACAAAGAAATAGATAAAGAAAAACTCATATTAATTAATTGCTAAATTCAACTTGAAGATTCAATGTTGAAATGAAGCTAAAATTACTCAAAACAGCTAAAATATTCGAACCCACGAGCGCAACTTTCAATACTAACTTCTGCTTAACCTAAAAATGGAAAAGAAGCTATTTATATTAAGCTGACAAATCTGGACAAAAATACCCCTGCGGGGTTAGTGCGGACCGCACAAAATCACGTGCGGCCGTACTAGGGCTCTGACTTGACAAACTGCTCTCTGAACTTGGGCAATACGGACCGCACAGAATCGAGTGCGGCCGCGGTGGCTTCTAGTGCGGTCCGCATGAAATGGAGCACGGACCGCATTGGTCTTCAACCATGGACTTGGCGACTCTCTGAATCATCTCTCTGCGGACCGCACTAAATCGAGTGCGGCCGCATTCATCCTAGTGCGGACCGCACAAAACCTCGTGCGGCCGCATTGCCTTTTAGCCTGAATGTCAGCCTCTCTGAACCTCACTTGTGCGGACTACACAGAATGGTGTGCGGCCGCACTGGCCCTGTTTTGCCTGAGCTTTGTCTTTGTCTTGGTACTTGTGAAAGTTTCACTCCTTTTTGAGTTGATCTTTGACACCTTGTCACCTTGTTGATCAAACCTGCAATCAAGCACAACTTGTGAGCCTTTTGGGACTATTTTGTACACATTTCTAATCAAAACTTGAGCATGAAGGAGTGTAAAATGCATCATATTCCCTAGTTATCAACCATCAAAATCTGAGCCAAAGCCTCCTGAAGGCTTGGAATCACAATGGGCACAGTTGGTGCCTGAGCTGGCCCCACTGGCTCAACCGTATCTGGTACCTGCTCTTAAGCTGGAGCGACTGGTGGATCTGCAGGCGCTACTCTAGCTGTTGTACGAGCTGCACTTCTGCCCCTACCACGGCCTCAGCCTCTCATGGCCCTAGCTGGTAGCACTGGTGGCTGTCCGTCCTGTCCGGTAGCACGTGTCCTCACCATCTGTGAGAGAATAGAATACAGAAGTTTAGTTACCAAAATCAACAAATCCGCACGACAAGAATACAAGAATATGAAGTTTCCTAAGGGTTTGGCAGCCTCTCAAAGATAAATACAGACATCTCCATAACGATCCGCAAGACCCTACTAAACCTGCTCATGACTCGTGAGACCTATGTAACCTAGGTTCTGATATTAACTTGTCAAGACCCAAAACTTTGCCTGTCGTGATGGTGCCTAATGTGGTACTTGGCAAGCCGACACTCCACAATACTTCCAACACTTTGAAATGAAAACAAAAATAACATAGGTTAAATCATTAAAACTCCCAAAAACTGGATAGAATGTCAAAACCCAATACAGAAAATCCCAACATCAGGGTGTTACTGAGTACATGGGCGTCTATACAACACAAGTCTAGAAATACTGTCTATGAAAGACTAAACATAAATACATAAAGCTGAAAGATATGGAAGGGAGACAAGGTCTGCGAACACCGGATAGCTACCTTGGAATCTCCAATTGATCAAGCTGCGAAGAAATTTACACCCACCGTGTCCAGAAACACTTGGATCTGCACACGAAGTGTAGGGTGTAGCCTGAGTACAACCAACTCAGTAAGTAACAAGACTAAATAATGGACTAAAAGTAGTGACGAGCTTCACGGATATAATTCAATTATAGAAATTACAATATAGGAAGGTAGGCATGCTTTGAAGTTCGACAATTTAAGACCAAAACAGTTAATTCAAGTCAAGTTCATTGAAATATGATATCATATCTCTCAGAAATTACATGATAGTGATATATGCCAGCTAAAGTACAACAGTAATGAAAATCAAAAGCATAATCTCAGGCAACAGTCACCCAGTCCTCCCATTCACTCCAACCTCACAGTCACTTATTCCTCACAATATCTCATTTCCTCTCAGTCGCTCGGCACTCGCATTCAGCACTCGGCACTCGCACTCAGTAGGTACATGCGCTCACTCGGGGTGTGTACAAACTTCGGAGGGCTCCTTCAGCCCAAGCGCTATAACAAGCCAATCATGGCATAAATCAGTGAAACGTGTTACGACATGCAGCCTGATTCCATAAATATCCTCACAATCAGGCCTCAGCCTCACTCAGTTAACAACTTCTCAGTCTCTCGGGCTCTCAAAAATCATAAAAATTAGCCCAAACAGAAATGATATAATGTATCAACAAAGAACAATAGAGACTAAGATAAAATATACAATTAAAATTGTCACTGAGTATAAGCAGCAATTGGTAGATAATTCAACAGGTAACACGGCCTCTGTAGGTCCCTACAGTACCAACACATAGCCTAAACATGATTTCTAACATGATTTGGAGTTCAATTTCTATAACACATGGGGAATATACGGATAATGACAGATTATTCAACTACATAGTTCCATGGAATTGACCAAGTCAGAATTCCTACGGTGCACGCCCACACGCCCGTCACCTAGCATGTGTGTCACCTCAAAACAAAACACATGACACATAATACGGGGTTTCATAACCTCAGAACTAAATTTAGAACTGTTACTTACCTCAAATCGTGCCAATCCCTACTCCAACACGCCCTTGCCTCGCGAATCAACCTCCAAATGCCTCGACTCTAGCCACAAACAGTTCGATTCAATCAGCACGGGCTAAAGGAATCAATTCCATAAGAGAATATTAAGTTATTAATCCAAAGTCAAAAGTCAGCTCAAACCCAGCCCCACCCCCCCC
>NW_017676770.1:13489-23879 GCF_001879085.1 Nicotiana attenuata
CCGGCCCACATCTCAAAATCTGATAAAAGTCACAAAATCCAAAAGCTCATTCAACCACGAGTCCAACCATACAAAATTTACCAAAATCCAACACCAAATCGTCACTCAAATTCCCAAATTAAACTCTCCAAATTCCTAGCCTCAAACTCCCAATTTCCACCTTAAATACACAGAAACCAGGTGGGAAATTCAATGGGGAAATAAGATTATCGAACAAAAATGAGCACAAGTTAGACCAGGAAAAGTAATAGCTTACGTTTAAAGAAAGTTGATAAGGAACGAAAGGAATAATTTGACATCCAGAGTTAGTTACGTTATGAATGCACTTGCGATTTTGGAGTATACATATATGTTGACAATCATATAGCCGTAGAAGACTCCGGTATAAGTTAAAAGAAAGGAAATGAGTCCAGATCATAGACAAAAGATTGAATTGTTAGAAGATTGTATCCTGGATATTCCATAGTGTCCATGAAGAGCTAAAGTAATAACTAATACCATGAGTCGCAGATCGGAAGATAGATTGAGCCTACACAAAGGTTGATCGGAGGGAAGAGGAAACTAAAGAGTTACATCAACTAAGTAAATCAGGAGTCTGATTATTGGACCTAGAAAATTATAGAAATCGTAACCGAAAATATTGCAGGATCACCCTTAATATCCGAGGTACAAGAGAGATAGTACAACAACCATAGTCTATAACGGCTCTACGATAAAGCCAGTTAGAAAAGTAACGGCCTCATAAGAAGTCACTATGAAGCTTCCACCGGATTGTAGTATTATAATAAAGCTTCAGGTTGTGGATGTGAATCATACCTATATGGAAGGGAGGTTATGAAAGAGATAGAAGATATGATGTGAGATTTTAAGGTAAGTAAGGTAAAGGTGAACAACGTACGAGATACTCAAATGCATAAGGTTGTGAATAGTCCATACTTTGGATAGAAGGCTAGAAGCACGGGGATTTAGTATCCAGGAATGATAACGTCGTCGTCAATGGTATATTTTCCACCCTATGGTTTCTAGGTATTAAGAGGCCTAGTCAGGAGAACAAAGAAGAGTTAGAGACGATGTGATATCTCGCTTGATGTTCCAGAATAACATAAGGAAATCTATGGGGCAAGCAAGTTGAAGGGAGGTTGCAAGTACTATAAATAGATATGTGTAGGTCGCAAGCTAAAGTATGGTAGAGCGACGAGGTTTTAGGAAGACAAGAGTAAGGATAAAAAAGGCAAGTGAGAAGATAACAAAAATGGATAAGTCCTCGGGATTAAGCCCGTGAAAACAAGAGAGCTAATGGTTTTTCCAAGTTATAGAAAGCTCAGTATAGCCTAAATGAACTCAAAGGAGTCTAAGACTAGTAGCAGAGGTGGAATGCTGCCCTGGTAGTAGAATTAGGGTGTAATTGTGATAGATAAAGGATGATGTTCGGGCCTTCGATTGAGTAATGATTTGAAGAGGATTTCATGAATTATGCAGAATTAAAATACCCACGTAAGGTGAATCACATCGGGATGCTATAAAATACGATTATTGAAGTGCAATATCGCCCCTAAGTGGATCAGGAAAATCATTTCAAATATTCCTCGATGCAACATAAGCCCTAGTGGCAATGTATTACGTAAGAAGTTTCAAGTTATCAATGGAAGATTGTAGATCAACATTGAGGTGAATCGACAATGGATGAATAAAAGTTACAAAGTACGATATGAGATTAGGCCATCAGTCTTAAGATAAACAGTAATGAAGAAGCGTTAAAAGACTTAGCTTTATGCATATAGGATAAGCAACGAGAGTAACCTAGAGTTTGGCCGCAGACCTCAGTAACAACAAATCGAAGTAAGAGTTATGGTATAGTATGGCCTACTTAGATGCAGTAAAGCTAATGATGCCCAGAGGGACAACTTGACATAATTTTGCATGTATATGTTCACAAAGTGAGGCCTAGAGATTTGGCTAAAAGTTGGAGGAAAGAGGAGAGAAGCGTCGCATAGGCGCACATACAAAATTAGAGTCATACAGGTTGCATGATAGAAGGTAGCAACAGTTACAATATTAGAAGGATTCCGACTACAGGTCGTGGTGTGAGAAAGAGGCTTAAAGGGGGGAATGCCCTAGCCTTTAGATTTATCCAAAGAACAGTAGCCTAAATGGAAAGGAGAATATTAAAGTATTCGCAAGAGCTATGGGTTATGCGAATGATAAGTGCATCAGTCAACATTCGAGGATGAATGTTCCAAAGGGGGAATGATGTTATGCCCCGCAGTATTATATTACGATGATGTTACGCCCTGCAGTATTACATTGATGTTACACTCCGCGGTATTATATTACGACGAAATTACACCCTATAGTATTATACGTGAAATTATCGTAAGATAATTGACCTCAGTTCAAGGACAAGATTATTTGGAGATTATAAGCATTATGCTATTTCAAACAAGTTATGAGTAAATTTGTGAAGGTGAGAGGGTAAGCAAATCGAAGAAAATGAATTTTCGTCGAAGTTTGACATTTTGGGATAAAATACGGCTGAGCTAAAATACCTAGTATTTATGTACTAGTGCCATACAAGGTACCACATGATCATGATAATAATGTGTATAAGGTGTGTTAAAAGTGAGTAGTATTTTAAGTAATTTGAGATAATTCTTAATTATGTGGATAATTAGGTAATTATTAATTTTTAGTGGTAGATTACCATGTAATTAGGTATTTGGTGGATAAGATTAAGGGTAACACCATCCCCTACGTGGCAACCCAAGTAGTCTTGATCAAGACCCATGTAATGACTCTTAATTTCACATGAAAGGTGGCAAAATTTGGAGAAATCATTGGCCAACTAAGCCGCAAAGTGGGGCCCACTCCTAAAGGTTAAGAGAACCTTTCTAATTCATTTTTTGAATCTCTACGATGACAAGAAAGCTTCAGCAACTCATTTAACATGTTAGCAATGTGAATTTTGCTACAAAATTCATAGTTCATACGAGACTACATAATGTTATAGCAACGGGATTTGGCGATTCTAAAGGAGTACGGTGCAATCTTTGTCAAAAATATCATACGGATATTTCCATACTTCCATCCTCCGTTACGTGTTGTTGCAAGTGACGTGTGTTAGAGGGATTTTCAAGAGAATCAGCTCAGGTATATTAAGGCTATCCCTTCTTTCTTTTTGGCATGATCCATACGATACAAACGAAACCAGCAAAAGCACAACTTCCATAAATGACTCTATTCATAGAAATACTAGAGTTACTTATGTTCTTGATTTCCCATGTGTCCTATTATTCCATCTTCTGTTCATGGGTCTTAGAAAAATACGTAAGTTGAAAAATAAAGTTTACTTCATGATATTAATCAAAGGCATAAGGGTCTTATGACACTCCGAAAGATTTTATTGACGTACTTCTCATGCATTGCATTCATTTACATTGACCCATGACCAGATGGTATTATATACGCGTATATATGTATATGGGATATGGGAAAAGGTTACGGCGTTATATACGCACCACCCCCTAATCAGCTGGTATACGTTGATGATTTGCCCACAGTGGCCGAAATGATATGATGGGATGCCCTCAGAGGCTTGATGATGTTATGAACGCATATACCCATGCATGGTATGACATTTAAACGCATATACATGAAATTATAATATTAAATAATTCACACACACACACACACACACACACACACATATATATATATATATATATGTCGAGTCTTTTACTCTATGTTTCTCTCACGTCTATTGTTTACTGATTTTCATTCATTATATACTCGGTACATTATTTTTACTGACGTCCCTTTTGCCTGGGGATGCTGCGTTTCATACCCGCAGGTCCCGATAGACAGGTTGAGAATCCTCTAAGTAGGCTATCAGCTCAGTGGAAGATGTTGGTACGCTCCATTTGCTCTGGAGTTGCTTATTTGGTCAGCATGATTTAGACATGTATTGATTGGTATGTCGGGGCCCTGTCCCGGGCTTATGACGTTTATATACTCTTAGAGGCTTGTGGACATTAGTCATGTATATAAGAGATTGTATGGCCTTGTCGACCTATGTTCAGTGTACGAGTGATTATTTTGGCCTTATAGGCCCGTACGTCATATGTATAAGTCAGTATATTAGGTTGGGTCGTTTTATGTCGAGTGTTCCCTCATGTTTTATTCTTGTTACCTCATACGACCCTTCTGGACCATTTACCCATGTTGATGTAATAAGAAAGATACGTTACGTTGGTACTCGGTTGAGTAAGGCACTGGGTGCCCGTCACGGCCCATCGGTTTGGGTCGTGACAGGAAGTCACTAAAGTCCCCAGGGCCCGCACCTGCTCTCCAAGTTTCGCACCTGCAGAAGCGCTTCTGCGGGCCACTAACCGCTTCTGCGAAAACAACCCAGCTCTCCTTCCGCATCAGTGGAGCCTTACTCGTACATGCGGGCTCGCAAGTGCGGTTACCCCCTCGCACCTCCGTCATACCCAGGCCAGCCCAGCTCCGCACTTGCGGTCAACCCCTCGCAGGTGCGATCGCACCAGAAAACTCCCAGTTTCAGCAATGCACTAAGTCTCATTTCCATCTGTTAACCATGAGAAATCAACCCGAGGCCCCCAGAACCTCAACCAAACATACCAACAAGTCCTAAAATACGATATGAACTTAGTCGAGCCCTCAAATCACCTCAATTTTTTTTTGGACACAAGTCACAAATGACACCACAAACCTACTCCAACTCCCGGAACTCCAATACAAGCCCGGTAACCACAAAGTCCACTCACGGTCAAACTTTTAAATTTTTAACTTTCGCCATTTCAAGCCTAATTCCACTACGGACCTCCAAATCACAATTCGGACACGCTGCTAAGTCCCCAAACGGAGCTAATGGAACTATCAAAACTTTATTTCTGAGTCGTTTACACATAAGTTAACTTCCGATCAACCTTTTCAACTTAAGCGTACAACCATAAGACTAAGTGTCTCAATTTATTCCAAAATCCCTCAGGACCCGAACCGACTACCCGAGCAAGTCACACAACAACTGTAAAGCATAAAATGGACAGTAAATGGAGGAACAGGGCTACAACTCGCAAAACGATTGGGTATACGACATTACCATGATTGCTATTGAATTATGGTATAATTTATTTGAGTATGTTAAATGGTAATTTCTTATATTCTTGCTATACCACGTATCGGTATACCATGATTACTGTTAAATCATGGAATTCTTAATCTTGGTATACTACATTTTGGTATATCATAATTACTATTGAATCATGATAAACTTTATTTGATTATACTAAATGGTATTCTCAGTATTATTGGTATACTATATTGTATACCTTCAACAAAGTAAACAAAGAATAGCATTCCCACTATTATTGGCACACTATATATTTGTATATCATGATTAGTGTTGAATCATGGTATAATGTACTTTGTTTGAGTATGTTAAATGTTATACCTAATATTCATAGTATGCTACATATTGGTATACCATAACTAATGTTCAATTATGGTATTCTCAATATTCTTGGTGTATTACACATTGGTTTACTGTGATTACAAGAATACTAATAATCATAATTGCAGCTGGTATACCAAGGTATACTATAATTATTGCTACATTGAATGGTATTCACAATATTTTTTGTATACTGTGACTATAGTTGAATCATGGTATACCATAATTATCATTGCATCGTGGTATACTTTGTTTGAGTATGTTAAATGGTATTTTTATTATTCTTGATATACTACACATTAGTATACCATGAACAAATTGAATCATTGTATACTTTATTTGAGCATGTAAAATAGTATATCAAATGTTTTTGGTATACTACATAGTTGTATAGTATAATTAGTGTTAAATTCTAGTATTCTCAATAGTCTTTGATATACTGTATATTGGTATTCTACATTTACTATTGAATTATAGTATACTTTGTTAGAGTACATTAAATGGTATACCAATATTCTTGGTATACGACATATTAGTATATCATAATTACTTGAATCATGATGATCTTAATATTCTTAGTATACTACACATTTGTAACCCATAATTAGCATAGTATACAAATATTAGGATTCACCTATTTAACTACAAAGAATAAAAATTAAAAAATATAAAAAAAGAGTGACAATTGTTTTATTTTATAAAAGCTTTAATTTCTTAGAAAAAATGCAAACAAACTCATTTATAAATATAAAATAAAAAACATTAAAAAGAGTGACACCGTAACTATCGATAACTATAATTGATTATTGTGTCGAAAGTATTTCAATACTAATTCAGGACTAGGTTAATTATCTAAAAAGAACAAAAACAAAAATAAAAGGATAAAAGTGATAAAGATATTAACAAAGAAATTTTACAAAAAAATAAAAATAAAACTAAGATATAAATAATACGAAAAAATGGTCATATATGTCCCTCTACTATCTAAAATAAGTCACATATGGCCCTCGTTATACTATTTAATTAAAAAAGTCCTTACCGTTTGTGCCCATAAATTAAAATATCCCTCCACCGTCTACTCTGCCATTTAAAATTAAATGTCCACTTGGCAGTCTTTGATTGGACGATTTAAACCCACCCGTAACTAACCCATGACCCGATTCATCCGACCCACCCGTAAATCACTTAAAGAATTACGCCAAAACCAACCCTGCTAAACTATCTCCACCAAAACCACCAACATACCATAAGTTTCGCCAGCCGCCGCCACCCAAACACCACCTTCTCCATCAAATTTTCCACACAAAAATTACCCACTTCTACATGATTTTCTTATTCTGTTCTTCAATCCCTGTCCTAATTCCAGGAATCAAAGGGCTAACAAGGAGCTCTTTTATTATATCCATATTTTCTTCATTTCCTTAAAAATATCAATTTCTCCATCTTCTTCTTATCACCGCTGCCATCAAAGTTGAACTGCGGAGCGAACAGAGGAAGTGGTGTTACCATTTTATAACAGAAGACCTAAAAAGGAAAAAATAATTTTTGTATTAAACTACATTTGTGCAATAATCCATCCGTTAAAAAAGGATCTAAGAAAATATATTTTGGGTACCATTCCATTTGGGGTTCCTCTTAATCGCAAATGGACTAATATTATCGGAGGGTGTACGAGTAGATAAGGCTACAATTGCCATGGTCGCCGGAACCACCATTGTCATCTAGGTCGTTTTCATCGAAATTAAGGCATTAAAAATTCATGAGTTGGAGCGGTAAAATTGGATGACTTTTTCAAGAACGTACTTCTGAATATTGGCGAAGAGGATTGTCGATGAGACCCAAATTCAAATCACCATCACCACTATAAAAATTACCATTACCTTACAAATTTCAGCCTTACCCATCATAAATCACAAAAAAATCACCTGATCCCAGCCTGTGCTAAACCTAGTACCAAACTCATCACAAAATATAAGAGAACAACCGCAAAACCTTAACCCACTTTTTTTTTCAGAACGTCTTTTTACTTCATCAACATAGCATCTTATGGCTTTACAAAATTTGTTCCAGCTAAGGGAAGAAAAGGGTATTAATAGAGTGGTGAAGAAGAAGAATAATAAGAAGTTAATATGAGTAAAATAAAATAAATTGTAAATAAAGGGAGTGACTGTGAAAAGAAAAAATTAAGAAGCAGAAGAGGAAAGGTGACGATGAAGATGGAGAAGAGGAGGGGGAAGGAAAGGCGGACCCCAAATAGATTTGAGAAGAAAACAACAACTTATTTATATATATATATATATATATATATATATATATATATATATATATATATATATATATATATATATTATTTTTATTACTATATAGAAGAGCGCATAAGCACCTCACCGTCGACATCCCTGCTTAGACACAGGGGTATTTAAGTATTTTCACATACCTTCTGTGCTTTCCTACGCTTACACGTGCCCTGAACTTTGCTGAGTAAGCTGCATATGNCTGAAGTTTTTTTGTTATTACTCAAAAACTTCAGCAGGAGGCTGAAGTTTTCCACATACACTGGCTAAATTAAAAAAATGATATTGCACTAAAAAAACATCGGCCAAGCAGCTGAGGTTTTCTGAAGTTTTTTTGTTATTACTCAAAAACTTCAGCAGGAGGCTGAAGTTTTCCACATACACTGGCTAAATTAAAAAATGATATTGCACTAAAAAAACTTCGGCCTAACAGCTGAAGTTTTTTATTTATTACTTAAAAACTTCAGAAGGAACCTGAAATTTTCCTCCTACACTGGTTAAATTAAAAAAATCATATTGCACTAAAAACTTCGGCAAGCACAAAACAGTCAGCCAAAAAAACAAAACACAAATTCAAATCCAAAAATAATACCAAAACATGAAAAAAACTTCAGCTCCTATCCTAATGTATCATTATCATCTGTTCAACTCTGAAAATTTTTAAAAATTTGAACGTCGAATCACAGAAGAATTTATAGAAATTACATTAACAACATGAACAACCTATCAAACTAAACCCTATCATAAATACATGAATATCAAAACCCAAAACCAGAAATTAAATCATAAAATAAAACCCAGGAAGTTAATGCAATGTACCTGTGATTAAATCGTAATATGGTAACAACGACGACTAGCAGTTGAAAATTCGAAAGAACGACGAAAACCGTTTGATTTCTGAGTAGAGCAAATCAAAAAACGCGAATAACGGGAAAGAGAAACAGTAGAGCACTAGCGTATACTTGGAGAGAAAGTAGTCCTTTAATAAAAAAGGGTAAAATAGTCTATTCAAATGGCTTTTAACAAAAAAGTGGGTATGGGTGCAAACAGAAAGACAAAGCGGGTACAGGTTAAAAGGGGCGCCCAAATAGGGCGCCCCGTGCAATTTTTACAATTTCATCGGACTTTACTCTGCTCCATCATCTGTTCCCCTGACCTTCTGCTATCTCAGATACCTATTGACTTCTGTCCGTGGGTTTTTGTTTTGTCAACATCAGTATTTTTACCGAGGTATGTATTCTCCTTCAGTTGTCGATTCTCTTCGCAAGTTATTTTTTGTTCAATAACAATACTTCTGCTGAGATTTTCACTGTACTTCCTTTTCTTTTTGTTTGCTTTGCTTCTTCCTTTGTTAGTGGTATTTAGTTAGAATTTTGATTACAAAGGGGGTAACCTTTCGTGAATGGGTATATATCTCTTTATTTGTGTCCATATGAGTAATTTGTGATGCTAATAATTTTATGTTTTCCTCATAATGGTATGTTGAGTTTATATTGGTAGCAGTGGAATTTTTTTTAAAGATTGTTTGAACTCGGAAATAGCACACCAGGAAAAAATTCATTAGAACAACCCTCGAATTAGGTTTTCCATTGTTTGGGTACCTTCTGGTGACTCCAGCGGAAAATAAATGATAAAACATGGCTTGTTAATAGTGAAGGTAGAGGGAAACAGATAGATCTACTTTGATAAAGGTGAAGGGATGGCAAGATGACAAAATCAGCAGGCGGGTTTGATCAGGTGGCCTTGAAACCTCAAAGCATATTGTGTAATCAACTGGGTTTTTTTTCCAGTTCTTATTTCTTGTCTATCAAAGTCAAAATCTTGATATTGCCTCGTAAATGAATTGCATATAAATTTTTGTAGGTAAGGTGTTTCATTTTTTGTATTTTCCTGGAGGGGGAAGAAAGGGGTAATTAAAATGGATGAATTTTAGTTGCTGGATGCTGATGAGCTAGAAGATAGACTAATTTTGTTTTGAAGTTGGGTTTTGACTAAATAGTGTTAACATGTAAGATGTATCGGATAAGGAGGATTTCTAGACTAGGCTAAGTGGGAGGAGAGTCTTTGAGCATTTTGTGGCAAAAAGGTTAATTGGTTTTGACATTTTGGGCTCTGCTCTAAAAGAAACTACTGCATTGTTACCCCTATGATGGTGTAACTGACCTTATCCTTATTTCAAGCTAGGAAAGAATGTTGTCGTTTCATTTAACCATCTTTTTGAAACAATGCTTTTGCTATGATACTGGAAAAACAGACTCATGTTTCCAGTCTACTTGCACTATGAAGTTGTATTACATCAGGATCCGTTGCTTGGTTCTAATTGTACATTCTTGTAAACAGCATTGACTATTTATGTTATCGGGTTCATAATTCAATATTTATATATATTTAAGAGATGTTTTAATGCATATACAAGGTTATCCTGCCCCACCCTCGAGATCTCACAATGCATTTAAAGAGAACCAACAAGTTTTGTGTCAATTTCATTAGTTAGAAGCTACATAGGTTAATTTAAGCTCCAATCCTGCGAGGAGACAAATCATGAAGGAATTACAAATACACATAATTAAGCACTACAACATGACTTTCTAGCGGGAAGTATTAGTTTCTGAGTGCTATCAGAAAC
>NW_017676770.1:26858-39501 GCF_001879085.1 Nicotiana attenuata
GGATAATGTTAAGAAAAGTCAGGTAATATGACTAGATATCTGCACAATAATTAATACTTTTAAATAAGGAATATCTATTGTCTGGGTGTAAAATATCAGTTTGGCTCGCTTCTTAATGTAACAATTATCACGTGAATTCTCTCAGAAACGTGTTTTCCACATGTGTTTTTCTTGATTATAACTTGGTGAGTCAAATTAATTCACACCAGGTCTAACGTGCTCAAGAGCTGCTTTGATCCATTTCTTTGTGTTCATGCAGGTTAAAGAATCTCACTATACCTGCTCCTTCGATATTTTTGTTATGATCTTAATTTGTCGTATCTGTTGCAATCTAGATAATAAGATTAACGCCAGAAATCGTCGATAATATATGAAGAAGAAAATTGAGTGTAAATTGTAGCTAGACCAAAATAAGCTTTCGTGCTTCAATTAGGAAATCGGCAAATAAAAAGTCAGTTAGAGATATCCATCATATTCATCCAATTTCATCAGTCACGAAGGACCGACACAAGTCGATGGTAACGATAATATATAGATAACTAAATAACAAAAGTGTTATAGTGTACTGAGATAAACAAAATTTTACTATGAGAGATCCAATCTCTCTCGTCCTTGTTTGTATTACGATCCTTATCTCTTGGGCAAATATAATTGTCATAGGATACAACGTGGGAGGTCTGCTTTGTATTTTCAACAGTTGTCGAAAATATAAATTTGAATATACAAGGTGGAAGTTAAATAGTTTTTTTTTTCTTGAGGCATGGATTAGATAAGATAATTCTTAAAAAGCACGATAGTTATGGAGATAAGTAATTTCGGAATCATGAAAATATAGAGAATATAATTTGAGATTAGTAATGATGAGGTTAAAGGACGTATCAATTGCTGATGGGTATACCTCCAAGAAGTATGTGGCGGTTTTTGCCTTTTCCGTTGGTCTATCATCTACGTAGAATGCTAAGAAATGAATCCCAACTTGTAATTGTCAATCAGGATACTGTATGATTGCTCGTGGATCCATTCGTAACTTTTATGAAACCTGACACAATATAGTATTCGTGTGAAAAAAACATAATTTATTAAGATACAATGAACTGTAGTTTACAAGAATTTCTTTTATGATTGAAGAAACAAGAAATTATCATTCATAATATGCGCACTAAGTTAAGTTTTGTATAAGATTTACAATGTTTTGGTATGGTCTCTAACTTACAAGAAGTAGTGAAACTAGATCAGAGACAGAGGTATGTCTCTCAGAAGTAAAAGATTAGCCAAGATCTTTGCAAGTATAATGCCAGAGTTAGCAGTCTAGTCTAACGTGTATTCTCTGACAAGAATGGAAGAACCAAAAGAATATATACTCGCAAAAAGTTATTAGTTTTACTATGCCACTAAGAACCTAGAAACTTACTATTTTCACTAATGTAGAATTTTTCTGAATCGAATGCGTAAGTAATATAATGTATGGGATGAATGCTATATTACGAAGTATCCTGCAAAAACAAATAATGGAGGATATAGCGTTTCATTGCAATATGGTGAACCATAACACCTGTAAGATTGAGATGCTAATGATACTGGATTGGCTCCATGCTATCGACTTCAATAGGTTGTCTGCTCACTTTTCTGTAATATATTGCTCATCATAATATCAGTAATCTTATACGTTATACTGTGAGGACTTGATATGCCCTCATCGATTATCCCGAGCATTGGGGACCATTTTTGCTGTGCAGTGGTTTGTACGTTTGGCTGGCCTTACTGGCACCAAAAGGATTCATCTTTTGTTTCTATTCTAGTCTGCTTTACTAACTTCTTCCTCTATGATCTCCTCATCGATAAAATTCTAAGCATGACAGCTGTAGTTATTAAATCTGAGTTGTACCTCGCTTTCAACGAAATATCAAATTTAAAAAATATAGCAAATGAAGAAGGAGTGTGTTTTGACAACAAATTCATTGTAGCAGAGAAGATTTCTATACACTACAAATTAATAAACATAATACTGGTTCAACGCCGAACATAATTTTAATAATAATTCATGTTGATGATCCTTAGATAGAGTAATATGCATTATTTAAATCGTTCAATTTCAGCAGGAAGATATCTTCATGCTATCCACATATCACAGGATGGAGCAATTTTGTTTGTTTATCTGATGTTATTAAATGGGGATAGGTAATTTTCAACTCATCTGAAGATAGTAATGGGTATTCTAGGCGGGTGTGAAGGTAATGAAATAACATGGTATTCATTACTATAAATAAACTGTGCTTACATTTGAAATATCGACCACTGGTAAGATGCTTGATCGTACTTGGGTACCAAGCTCATTTCATTGAAAACTCGCAACATATTCAAGACCTGTACATATAGCAAAACCTTTCCCAGGATTAAAATTTGCAATACATGAATGGGAACAATCTTTCTTTTCATATTAGCTGTAAGGAGGTAAACCAGAGGTTCAATAATGTAAAAAATCCTCAATTGACTATAGTCCATTCGGTTTCAATAAGTTTCATCAGTTGCAACAAATGTCTTAGCATCCTTGGAAATTGAGTTTACTAAAGGATAATTATTTTATTTCACTAACAAAGTCACCTTTTTTGTCTCAAAATAACACGGGAAGTTAAAAGAGAAGAATTTTGAAAAGAATAGTATCGTAAAATCGGAGATATACTTTTGAATAAAATGTTAGCACGATTAGTCTTTCAGTAATAGAGGACAATAAAGATCTCGGAATTTCTATTTTGTTATCCATATTGTCTTATTCTATTCCTATTTCTATTCGCTCAAATATTCACAGAAGAAGATCAATTCTTGCACGCATATTTTCTGATAATCGTAGTCTTTTCAACTACATTGCCATAATTTCGGAGTCATATACTTTCCTGATATGAAATCTTACCTTTTTTCCCACTTCGGAACCAACAGGAAGAGTTTGTCTAAATCTCCTCCAAATACAACTATATTTCGCGACCAAAAAGCGTATTTGTGTCCATTATATTTTCTTAGAAGGAGAATCTAAGCTCAATCATATTCTTCTTTTTCTGCCATCGACAATTCATCCAAACAATCATTTTTGCCTCAACGGAATCAAAGATGCATTTTTTTTTTATGCCGTATGATACTCGTGTTTTTCCTCTTTTGAGCTTTCTTCTGATATTAGCAAGTGAATTTTTCATACGATATTAAATCGGAATTTTAAAACGTGAATGACGCTGTTGTTTCCCCTCCTGAAAGATGAGATTGCAACTCAGAAGTTGTCGTGCTAATGCTACACTTGGTTGGATCTTACAGTTGCTAATAAGGACAATATAGAGTCTTACCCACTTCCTCGCAGGACCATCATAAAAAATGGTCCAAGATTTGTTAGAAAATACTCTCTGGAGAATGATGTCAATGGCCTTCTTTTGTTCAGTATTTAAATTTTGTATGTAATAGTAAATCTTTGCAATCGCTTACAATGATATTGTTTCAAACATACTTCCTTCCGTTTCAGTTGCTATATTTGAATAGATTTTGATAATTTTCTGGTAACCAAGGTTAAATTTCATTAATATCACGCTCATTAGAATGTAGTACTCATAAATGTGATTCAGATAGCCAGGTGGATATCTTTTGTCGTTATATTGTAGGCTCTTAAGTCTTCATACATTGAATCTTTCAAATTGTTCCCACATTCTCTTGATTGATAGGGCTTGCAGTTACTATATGTAGCAAATAAACGTCTTAAAAAATATAAGGCCATTTGATAGAGGTACGTCTCAGACATCTTCAACTAAGGTTGTTGTCACAATGCAAACAATCTCTTTTTGTTTTTTGTTTCATTAATATTTGATTCCTAAATTGTATGCACAACATTATTCATTTACTTGTCAAAGATCTTCATATGATTTTGGGTCTCCTATGTTCATTTAGTAATAATTAAGGTAATCTTCTCCTTCTTTGGATGACCACGTTGAAAACACGCCCGATAACATTTACCTCGTTGATCGGTCGATCACATTTGTAAGTAGATGACCATACAAAATGATTGTGGAAATTTTTATACAAGACAACTTAAGCTTTTTAGCCTCTTTTCTTGTTTTTCATTCATACAGGAAAATTTGTCAACATCGTTTTTCTTAATCATAGGGATTTTTCACAATACTATTTAGATTGTTCCAGTGTTTTCTAAAAAGTTGACAATTGCATCCCATCAAGATGTACTGGAGATGATAAACACTTGGATCATTTTCACTGATAGAAAGGCAAATAAACGCGCACATAGCTTCTGGAGGTGATACCCATCTAGCAATTTGATACTCTTTTATCTCATCTTTTCTATATTTGTAATTATTTGTCATGTTAAACATATGAAATCTTATCATGTCCTTTACAAATATATTTGTATATACTATTTTGACAACTTTTAATATAGAGCAAACCTCTACGTTTATTGAAATTTATTTGCCCAAGAGATAAGGTTGTAAGGAACACCCATGAATTATCAAGAATTGTTTCCTAACTTTCATATCTTTCATGTTTCGTCTTCGTAAATTGGATATGAGTCCTTTCCTTTCATGTCTCAATGGCGAAGCTTTGTTGGATGCTTAAATTTGCACTCTTCTCTTCTCATACACAATTGGTAGGATTCAATGACCACAAGTAAGAGTTTTTTATCAGGATCAGGTAGTTCAGCAAACCCAAATTTTATCGTAAGCCTCGGGTGTTAATAATTTGTAGGTCATCACCCATATAATAAGAAAATGAACATGTGAAGACCACGTTTCTGAAATTCTATAGTGTACCATAAAAAGCTGCGACTTTTCCAAATATGTTTCTTTTTAATAAGTCTGTCTTCATTTTCTTTCTACTTTTGCTCGTGAATATCGACTAATAAATAGGGCTATTTCTTGATTTCTCCGTTGGAGCAAATGTTCTTATTATTTCTGGCCAACAGGATTGCATGTCAAGATTAAAAAATATTCAGGGCTCTATCGCCAAGATGGGCAGTTAATGCAATAGCATCCATATTAACGTGACGCATATCTCTTGGACCACCCGAGAGGACTTTGTTTGGATAGAAATTTCTTTCCCTATCTAAGAAGCTTCTTTTCTGCAAGTCTCAGGAATGCCAAAAACTGTAATAATCAATTCGAAATATCTATAGAATTAACATGAAGCGCAAAAATGCTAAACCATTGAGTCTACTTTTTATATGAATTCAATCACTGAATATGCTGAAGATATCTGCCAGAAGGTAATTACATTTTTCCTTGTTATCTCTCTATTTAGAAGTTGTGTAGCAGTAGTATTCACTTGAAGAAATAGCATCTCTTTTTTGCGATTACCCTTTTGTAAGAATTGAGCTTCATGTCAAGTAGTCCATTACATTGAACAGCAGTAGTAGATACACTGAAGTTTGTTCATTTTATAGTAAGTTCTTTTTTTCTTTATGTGTCCAGGCTGTGTAACCTTTTGAACTACAAATGCATCATTGTTGACGAATACGGAAATGAATATGGTATTCCAAAGGATCATAGCAACACATAATAGTAATTTCTAATTGGCTTCCTTGTTACTAGAATTGAGTTATGAATTCGAAATTGCATGGTCCGAATTTTATGGTTTGTTTCTTGTTGTAGCCATAAGCTGCCACATTCTGACAAAGTTGGTAGGTTATATACTCGTTGAATCTAAGCCTGGACCACATCTTAATCCAACAATATAAAAACTTGACAAATCTGCGGATATGTATTAGAGATTCGCAGAAGATACAATAAGGATGTATCGTTCAGTATATCGCATTAGTTTCTTCTCAACAACTGGTGTGCTAGAGTGATACTTGAGGAAGATTCTGATTTATATGTTCTTGTGTTATCATCGTAAAATACAGCTGTAAGAATTTCTTGGGTTGTTGATTTGGCAAATCAAATCAAATCTTATGATAGTTGAATACACTTGGGCCTTGTACTTATAAATGTTTGTAAATTTCCATGGTTCTTTCTTGCTGAACTTGTTCATACGTTTAGCTCCAAGTGAAGAAATGCAAACATTGTGTTGACATTCTAAAAGTTAAGGTCGAAAAGTGTTCAGATTTCTTCAGTATTTCTAAAATAAAAGATCGACAATTTCAGTTAAGCGCTTCTTGTGACATTCCAACTTTACAGAACCATTACTACAGCAAAATGGCCGGCGGCTTCATATTGTAAATCTTTCGCACCACAATGATTATACGTCTGGTACCGTTTTAGAATGCTTGGACACTGGGCAGTTTTTTAAGGTTTAAACTATTGTTGTAATCTATAACCTGTGCAGTATTAGTTGCAACAACTAGTTAGCCATTAGTAGGGTGACAAAAGATTAACAATGGGTGTCGGGCAAGATTTAATTAGACGAAATCTTTTTTTATGAATGGTGGTAATTCTCTGGAGCATGTTGTTCATGGGGATAGTCAAGATGTCGACCTTAATAGAAGTATATTATAATTGATATAGTTAAGAACAGAGTATATTCAAATTAATACAAGATCATTTTCTCCGACTTACCATGGTTCGATACACGGAAAAGTGCGTCAGCAAGAATTCTTTCCTTTGCCAATGGCAGCAATCAGCTGTATACTCGGCACAGCCAGCCGAAAGATATATCGGCTAATATAAAGTCAAAACACTATAAGTGTTAAGCAAATTAAATACATGTTTTACAATTCATATATTTATGAGTGTACCAAACAGTATGTTGTGTATAATTGTGTCCTTCATTTAGTTCTTATCGATGTAGAAATTACTCCTCCGTTCACATTTATAATGTGACCTGTTTGACTGGGTACGGAGTTTAAGAAAAAATGAAGACTTTTGGAATTTGTGGTCCTAATGAGTTAAAATGGGTCCAGAGTATCTTGTGTGGTTAATAAAAGCTGTCGTATTATAGGGGGTAGAATATTGGTGAAAGTCTTAAGCTTAAATTTTTTCAAAGTTTAGAACAGGGGTTCATTTCTTTTGGACGGGACCAAGAATAGGAAATAGGTTCACATAACCTGGACGAAGGGAGTATAGTTTTTTTGTTGGCTTACCTCATCTCGAGTAAGAGAAGAATGGTTAGCGCGTATGGTTGAGAGATTGTTTGTCACACGCTGATCTTTTTGATTCAAATCTCTTGATCGGCGCTGTGATAAAGAAGCGATCTTTTTTATGAAATGATAGCTCGTGTTGGTGACCAACTTCAGTCGCTGAAAGTGCTTCATTTTAGGAGTAGTTTTCTGCTGAGTATTGACACTGCTCTTTTATAGGAAGCCAAATGTTGACGCTATGTTTGGTTTTAATCGAATTCTGCAAATTTCAGCAAGCTTAGCAATCTATTCAAAACAAATAAAACTTGAAATACTAACTGTGTGTTCCATAGCTTTTGGCAAGACCGATGTTTCTATCATAGTTATCACAAAATAAGTGGTTCCAAGAGTCCTAATAAAACATTTGTGAGTGTCATTTTTAATATAATTTTGTGTAGGAACACCATTACATATAAGATTATTGCAAAAGACTTGTTACTGGTTTAACTAACTTTTCACTTCCTCCTTCTTAAAAGCAATAATTGCGAAGAACATAAAAGGAAAAACTTGTGTATATTGTCATTATTTTCTAAAGTTAGCCAGAACTTTAGTTTATGTTGTACTTCATAATCAATTAATAGAGAAGCATGTTACAGTCGATACAAACAATTCTCCACGGGAACTCCTCTCAACTTCTGCCTGAAGTAAGACAAAATAGGAGAACGAAAGTTTAACTCTCTGGCAAACCATAGCTCAAAAGAATAACTGCAGAAAGTAACTAAATTAATTACATTAACACGGAAAATATAAATCTGTACATTATCACAACCACAAGAGGAACAAACGGTACCCATGATAGTAATACTTTTGGACGCTTTTTCATTCTTTCAATAGACTTAGCATTTTGCTAAATTTCTGTGTAGAATTTCATCCTCAGGTAGAGCACTTCCAAAGAAACTCATTCATCCTAATTATTACTATCTTAGTCCAACGCACAATCAGAAAACATGCACCCTAGCTATCTATTCTAAGCAACATTCAGCTACAAATGAGAAGCCAACAATTGGACATGCAAACAGTAAAATCCAGTAAGAAAATAACCAAATAGAATATGAAAATAAATCGGACAATAAAGCCATCAGAGGCTCATAAGAATCCACTTAGCAAACTGGAATCAAACAAAAGGAGAAAATTAATACAGAAGTTCAGAGAAATGGCAGAAGAGCTTAAGCTATAAAATAAGAACCTGAGACTAATTGGTTTAAAAAGCATTATGTTATTACATGGCTTACTTAACCAAAAGGTTTCAGAAGATGGTCAGAAGAAATGGAGAAGTGCTAGAAAGGGACAACTCTAACAGATCAAAGAACAATGATCTTTATTACAAAATGCGGAAAGGGTGGACACTTCATGAAAAATTATCCTCTCTTAAAGAAAGAATTCTCCAAGAACTTCAAGAGAAAAAGATCAGCTGAATATGACTCAACCTTTGCATTGATGGCTCAGTCAGATGATGATGATGATGAAGAAGATGAAGACGATGAGGCAAATTTCAGGGATGTTCAGAGAAATCTGAAATCCTATTCTCCAAGAAAGCTTATGTTTTTAGCTAATGTATTAATCAATGCCTTTCATAGTCTTGTGGAGGATAGGGATTCTTTGACCTTAGAATTAGCAGAATCTGAACAAACTAGAGACGACTTAGTGGCTGTAGTTACTGAACATAAGAGAACCATTGAAACTTTCAGAAAAGAAAAGAAAGATCTTTTGGCAGAAATTACAGACCTAAGGAAATCAATAGAGAAACCTGAGATTAAGTCAAAACCTGAAAATTCCGGAAAAGGAAAGGAGAGAGCCAGTGAGGAACACATTAGGCTTGAAAACGAGTTGAAAGCTGCTAGAACTAGGATATGTGGTAAACTCGAGAAAAATAAGCAGCTTCAAGCTGAATTGAAGAGAGTAAAAAATGACCTTGAGAAATCTATCAAGTGGACCTGGTCCTTAGATGCTGTCACTGCCATGTACTTCAAAAATAGTGGAAACAGGCAGGAAATCGGGTTCCAAAAAGAGAAAACTCCTTACAACCCTCACAGCAAGTACGTCACAGTTCCTGATAACTGGCTGTGTACCTACTGTGGGAACAATGGGCACTTCAAAGAAAATTGCCAGGCCAGGGCTCAATCTGTTCAGAAAAACAAAGTGACTACTGATAGGGGACCAGGTACCGCTCGCAAGAAACCAATGCTGCCTGCATGGACTAGAAAAGCTCTTATCTATCCCTTCTATCATAACAAGGGACCCAAACTAGTTTGGGTACCTAAATCTAACCCATAATTTAGATGTGCAGGGAACACTGGGAGGAAGCGGACTGCAATGGATCATGAACAGTGGATGCTCAAAGCACATGACTGGAAATACCATGGATTTTCTCTCGCTGAAAGCCCTGCAAGGAAGGGATGTACCCTTTGGAAAATGAAAAGAAGGGGTACATTCTAGGTATGGGGAAGAAAAACAAGGTAGAAGTTCGTGTCTAAGCTGGTGATATGAGCTGCTTGAATACTGTTAATAATGATTCGAAGACTTGGCATAAAGGATTAGGGGGATACAAGTTTCTCACTTCTGGAGATATTGATGAAGCAGGACCTGGCCCATGGTCTGTCAAATTCAAAAAACACGGAGCATGCAATTCCTATGGGAATACTGAGCAGGAGTGAAAAGAGATGCATGATCAAACCTCTCCAGAATCCTACCCCCTATAAGTTGCTAACTGGAAGGAAACCTAAGCTGACTCACCTAAGAACATTTGGATACAAATGCTATGTTCTCAACAATGGAAAGGATCAGCCTGGTAAAATTGATGCCAAGAGTGATGAAGGAATCCTTCTGGGATACTCCTCTTATAACAAAATCTACAAGGCTATTGCAAAAGGTCACAATGTGTGGAAGAAAGTGATCATAAGCCATTCAACAAGACTCTTTCTTCTGACAAAAGAGGAAACATGATGATCAAAATAATGAACCACCTTTAGCCCCTGGGGAAGTATCTGATGTTTCAAATGGCAAGGCTGATATGATGAGTGAGATGAAGGAGACAGGTGAAGACAATGCAACGTCTTCTTTCACTTCTCAAGAGGAACCTGGTACTTCCATTACTACCCCTAAAGCAGAAGAAAAAGCTGGAGATGCAGGGCAAGGCACTCCCCAAGTAACTAAACAAGGAGTGCAGGGAAATCCATTTAACTTACCCAGTTTCTCTACCAATCAATCCTCAGTCCCAATTTGGAAACACAAAAGCTCCCATTCACTTGATAATATAATCACCCCCTTGATTCTGGAAAATCAAAAAACCAGAAATTCCCTAGCCTTCTCAGCATTTCTATTCCGAAAAGAACCCAAAAAATATCAAGGAAGCCTTGTAGGATGTAGACTGGATAACTGAAATACAAGAGGAACTGCATCAACTTGAAAGAAACAAGGTATGGCACCTGGTACCTAGACTCTCAGACAGAGCCATCATAGGGACCAATGGGTATTCAGGAATGAGCTGGATGAACATGGAAATGCTACAAGGAACAAATCAAGGCTTGCTGTCCAGGATTCAATCAAGAGGAAAGATTGACAATACATTGTCTTTGAAGAAATAGGGAAGGAACCTGCTCATTGATCAGATTTATGTGGATGACATCATGTTTGGAGCTACAGCTAACTCATTATGTGAAGAATTTGCTAAACTCATGGGAAGTGAGTTTGAGATGAGTACGATGAGGGAACTGAATGTCTTCCTGGGTCTTCAAGTGCAGCAGTCCATAAAGGGAACGTGTATCAGTTAGAAAATGCAAACTCTTGAAAAGGATTGATATGGAAGCATGAGAATCATTGGATCTCTACTCTACCTTACTGCCAGCAGGCTAGGCATTGTATTCAGTGTGGGATTACATGCAAGGTTCCAATCAAATCTTGAGGAATCTCATCTGAAGGCTGCTAAGAGAATTCTAAGATATTTGGGCACATAGAACCTGGTTCTGAACTATCCTTCAGGGGACAGTTTTCAACCTTATTGGTTATGCTAACGCTGATTATGCAGGTTATCTGGTGGACAGGAAAAGCACATCTGGAATGGCTCATTTCCTTAGATCATGTTTTATCTCATGGGGTATAAGGAAACAAAACTCAGTAGCTTTCTCAACAGTTGAAGCAGAATATGTTGCAGTTTCCAAGTGATGTGCTCATTCACTGTGGATCAAGCGATTATGTGGAAAAGGGTCTTATTTGCATAAGTTTTTGTTGCACGGAATATCAGATTGCAGATATCTTCACAAAGCTTTGAGCAGGGAACACTTTGAGAAACAAGATGGCATTGGGATTACTTGAACCTAATCGAGAACCTGTTTCTGCTGACATGACTGTGATAGTCACACTAAGGTAAAATTGGCTAAAGTGTTTTGTGATTAGGCCTAACTCACATCTATACCGTTGCAGGTAAACACGCATGATGATCATAGAATCTAAAGGTACAGTGTTGAACTTCGGAGGAGAGCTGCAAAAAACCCTTTTACAAAAGCAGGTCAGGAACCTGGTTCCTACACCACAGGTTAGTGGTAATGTGTTTTTCGCATGCTTGTTCAAAGAAAAAGGATAGCAAAATTAATTCAACTGCCACATCATCCGACTTTTCAGACCAGGCAGTTCTAAACCATTGTCTCCCTCTGCATCACTTTAATTTTTCCTTCAGAACTCTCTAACACTTCTCTCACCATGGCCAACAAATAATCGTCTTTTTCTCTTGCCATCGACATTACTCCCACCTCTTCTCCTCTCTTAACACCATCACCAGAAACCCACTTCTTCACTATCCCTAATACTCCTGATCTCCAGTCACCTCTACTCTTCTCCAGTCACCTCATCTCCAGTCTCACTTCTATGAGTTGCAAACCCTACTTCTCCTATGTTCCTAAATCTCAGGGGGAAGAAATACCATTCTTGGGGCATGAAAGAACTTTGGTGCTTTTTGAGTCTCCGGTTCATGACACCGTCATAGAAGAATCTGTTGAAGAACCTGATTCTCTTTTAGCTAAAACAAACCAGGTGGTTGTAGAAGAAAGAGGCTTTTGAGTGTGCCTTGCAGAAGAGTAAGCAGAGTATTAAAAAAAAGGTAGAAGTTGATGAAATAAGGGGAAGCAGTGGCTGATAAACACATTTTAGTGGTTGAGGTTGATAAAGATGCTGTGAAGGAACCTAGTTCCTTAGTGAAAAGATCTACAAAAGGGTGTGGCTGAGAAAGATTTGTTTGAGGGTGACATTGTGGCTGTTGCAAGCAGGAATGGGAAGTTTATTGAAATATCTAGAAAACAAAAGTGGAAAACTGTGGGAGGACCTTGTTCAATGAAGACCATTCTAAGTGACAGTGGCCTTGGGCAGAAGAGTTAATTCAGAAAAAGTCTTGTGGGGTCGCACGCTTGCCCGACAATCTAGGAGATGGCAGGTATGAGAAAAGTTCTGGACTTAGGCAACTAGTGGAGAACCTGCGGGAGAAACTGTTTGACTAACAATTGTCTGCAACTACCCGCACGGACCTATCTCTCAAAACCATTGCTGCCTCCTCTACCAAAG
>NW_017676771.1:0-2514 GCF_001879085.1 Nicotiana attenuata
AACAATCACCAAACAGCCCAAACACATCAATAATAATCATATTGAGCCTCCCAAAACAGTCCACGCACAACCTAATCACTTCATACATACGACGGCCACCGTAGTCGTGTCAAACGACCCGGAAATGTTACGAAGAACTACCAGCCCACAACCCTACATCTATATGGTGTTTTTCCACATCTTTCCTCCTCCAAAACTCCACAAAACAGTAGTAAAACACGCAGCCCAACAACAACACAAAACAGTCCACAAAACAGTCCGCTACAAGTGAATAACTCGAACTCACGGCTTCCCATCACCGTCCCGTGAGTTCTTACATGTATAGAACGAATTACCATGAATTCACAGCAGAATAAATGTCTGAAACAGAGCAGTAAAATCACCTTACTTGTTGGATAACTCATCCCTTTCCTTGGTTCTTCAAACTCTAGGTTTTACCCCCAATTAGAACTTGAAAGAGAGGGAAAATCGATTAGGGTTTGTGGATAATTTTTGGGAGGAAGTTTGCAGGGGTTTAGGTCTGGTTATTTGTGATATATAATGAGGGTTATATTGCAGGAGATAACCCTTTAAATGGTCTCTTTGGCCGACCCGAAATTTCCTATTTTTGGGCTATCATTTATCCAAGTAGGTGACGCACCTACTTGTCACCTACCAGTCTGCGCTGTCTCGCGAAAATGCAAATATCTCTCTACTCCAATATCGTATCGACGAACGGTTTAATGAGTTAGAAACTAGACTCATAGATCTTCAATTTGATATGTAGATCATCCATTGATTCCAAGTATATTGGGAGAAAAGTGCATCTACATTTGACCTAAATTTCAGCATATTATAAATGGAACTTGTGATGGCCTTTTCCAACTTTTGTTCCACAACTCGCTTGACTTCAAAACATAACACCAACTATCGTACGACTAAAATAACTCATAATATAATCTCCTTATAATGTTAATAACCCTAGTATCACCCCAAAAGTACATGGTAAAACATTCCAACATGTCGACATTCGATGAAACTTATTTTCTTCAATTCGTTTAGCTTCTAAGCCTTCAAACCCTCTTGCTACTTGGTACTAATGATCTTAAATATTTGTAACCTCTACGTTAACATGATGAACTAACTTTGTAAACTTTTAAAAGATGATTCCCTTTCTGAGCTTACAATAATTGACTTATGATGTACTCTTACGTACGAAAACACGGGGTGTAACATCATTCCCCCCTTTGGAACATTCGTCCTCGAATGTTGATTAATGCGCTTATCAGTCTCATAACCTGTAGCTCTTAAGAATTCTTTAATATTGTCCTTGACATCTAGGAAACTGTTCTGTAAATAAATTCAAAGGCCAGGGTATTCCCACCTTTAGGCTTCTTTCTCATACCACGACATGTGGTCGGAATTTTTCCAACATCGTAACATTTGCTACCTTATGTCATGCAGTATGTACGATTGTGTCATTGTATGAGTGCCTAGCGACTCGTCTTCCCTTTTTCCTCCATATTTTAGCCAATCTCTAAGCCTCATTTTATGAACATATACAGAATTATGACAAGCTGTCCCTCTAGGCATCTGTAGGTGTACTGATGTCTTTCGCTTGGTACTTTATCGAACTTAAGACTATTGCTATCTCTTGTTTCATAGCCTTGTATATCTATCCTTATGGATTTACTACATCTAGGTAGGTTATACTATTCCATAAAACTTACTTCGATTTATTATTACCGAGGTTTGCTACCCAACTCCAGGTTACTCTTTCGCTGCTTATCCTATATGTATAAATCTAAGTCCTTTAGTGCTTCCTCATTATTATTCATCTTAAGAATAACAAACAAATCTCATCTTGTACTTTGGAACTTGTACCCATCTATTGTTTATTCACCTTAATGTTGAAATATAATCTATCACTGATAACTTGTAACCTCTTACGTAATACACTATCACTAGGGCTCACATCTTATCGAGGAACATCTGAAGTGATTTTCCTGATCCACCTAGGGATAATACTATACTTCAATAACCATATTTCATTGCATCCCAATGCAATTCATCTTATGGGGGTATTCTAATCCCGTGCAATGAATAAAATCCCTTTCTCGTTAAATCATTACTCAATCAAAGGCCTAAGCGTCATCCTCTTATCAATCACAATTACACCCTTATTCTACTGCCAGGGCAGCATTCTGTCTGCACCTAGTCTTAGACTCCTTTGTGTTCATTCAGGCTGTACCGAGCTCTTTATTACATATGGAAATCATCAGCTCCCTTGTTTTGATGGGTTTAATCCCAAGGACATACATATTCTCGTCACCTTCTCACTTACCTTTTCACATCCTTACTCCTATCTACCTAAAACCTTGTTTCTCTACAATACTTTACTTTAGGACCTACACCGATCTATTTATACTACTCGCAACTTTCCTTAAACTTGCTACCACCATAAATTTCCTTTCGTGCCTTCTCAGTTGTCCTTAAATGTAAGCAATTACTTTTGCTGGTCGTTCTATCACTTGT
>NW_017676771.1:5271-34830 GCF_001879085.1 Nicotiana attenuata
CATAAGGGAATACTTAACGTATGATGACTCAGCATGATATACAAACTTATACATATGACATACGGGCCTATAAGGCCGACATGACCATTTGTAAACTCAAAACATAGGCCGACAAGGCCATACAAGTATCCACACACCTGACATCTGTCTACAAGCCTCTAAGAGTACATAAAATTAGAAAGGTCGGGACAGGGCCCCACCATACCAATCAATACATATCCAAAGCATACTGACCAAATAGGCAACTCCGGAGCAAGTGGAGTACACCAACACCTTCGCTGAGCTGATAGCCTACTAGGAGGAATGTCAACCTGTCTATCGGGACCTGCGGGCATGAAACGCAGCGTCCCCAGGCAAAAGGGACGTCAGTACGAATAAAGTACCGAGTATGTAAGGCAGGAAAGCATAAATAAGAACAGTAATGTAAAGAGAGATAGAGGAGATACAACCTGTAACATCTGAGTGCCTCTGGGGGCTACTGACATGAAATGCATAATACATATATATACATAAACTTTTAAAAACATACGCCTCTGTGGGCATCATCATCATCATATCATACCCGGCCTCAAAGAGGACTCGGTAAAAACATACCCGGCCACGTGGAGCTCGGTAAACCCAACTGATCAGTGGTTGCACAATAGGTGCCATACCCGGCCGACTATAGCACGGCTCGGTAGAGTAAAGTAGATACGTATATAATGCATGCTGGACTCATGGAGTCACGTTCTAAACCTTTTGGAGTGACATAAAGTCATTGCACCATCGATTAACATTATGGACATCATGCCATCAATATGAACTTCACTAGGACTCAAGGATCATATATGCTTTCTTGGAATAACTTTGTAAGGAAAGAATAACATGGACAACCTTAGTTGCTAGGAGTAGATTCATTATGAAATAGCGTATCGTTTATGTTCGTTTCACTTTAGATCATGCCAAAAGAATGAAGGAAGAGCCTTAACATACCTTGTATATATACTGCCCCAATCTCAAGCTATGAAATTTTCACGACTCCTTAGTCTACAATAAGAGAAACGATACTGTAGTTATCATTCAAGCGTCATAACTATTATGTATCGACCACAACCTATTTTACGATGAAACGGACAGCACCTCCCCTATATATATGACTTCACACAATTCCAAACAATCACCAAACAGCCCAAAAACAGCGCACAACAAGTCGAATAATTCGAACTCACGGCTTCCAATCACCGTCCCGTGAGTTCTAGCTATTAGGAAATGAATTTATCAACATTCCTTCATATTTAAAAGCTTAAATACAGAAATAAGGCATTTTCTTAACTTTTGAATACCTTCCAAAACTCCAACTACAAAGAAAAAGAGAGGCAATATAGCGATACTCACGTCGTGGGGATCGTTCTAGTGTTATTGCTTCGTGATTTTGTGCCTCGGATGATAATCTTGTTGGATAACCTTGTGGACAGCTTAAGGGTGAGGTTAGGGGTCTTATTTGGTCGAGCTCTCTGGAATTATGAAGAAAGAGACGACATAGGAAGATAAATATCCATTTTGGTTGAAAAGTCAAAAGGTGCTACTTGGCACCATCTCATTGGCCCTTTTTCAAATACCTATATCTTTTTATCCGGATATCGTATGAACGAACGGTTAAGAGTGTTGGAAACTAGATTCCAAGACCTTCAATTTGATATATAATATGTCCCAAAAAGACCTCATATAACACACGAAATGTATTGCTCAAAAAGCTTTAGTGACACACCTACTTGCCAACTATACAGTCTGTGCAGTCTTGCAAAACTGCAAATATCTCTCTACCCCGATGTCGTATCGAAGAACGGTTTAATGCATTGGTAACTAGACTCGTAGATCTTCAATTTGATATGTAGATCCTCCATTGATTCCAAGTATATTGGGAGAAAAGTGCATCTACATTTGACCTAAATGTCAGCAAATTATAAATGGAACTTGTGATGACCTTTTCCAACTTTTGTTCCACAACTCGCTTGACTTCAAAACATAACACCAACTATCGTACGACTAAAATATCTCATAATACAATCTCGTTATAATGTTAATAACCCTAGTATCACCCCAAAAGTACATGGTAAAATATTCCAACTTGTCGACTTTCGACGAAACTTATTTTCTTCAATTCGTTTAGCTTCTAAGCCTTCAAACCCTCTTGCTACTTGGTACTAATGATCTTAAATATTTGTAACCTCCACATTAACATGATGAACTAACTTTGTAAACTTTTAAAAGATGATTCCCTTTCTGAGCTCACATTAATTGACTTATGACGTACTCTTACATACGATAACACGGGGTGTAACAAGAGGCCAAATGTGTAAATTCCCAATGAAGCTACGCCCTGCCAGCCCTTAGGATTCAGAAAAATGGTTTGGCTGCGGTTCTACCGCGACCGCGGCAGAACCGCGGTGGAAGGCAGCTTCAGAACTTTAGAGCTTCAGAGAGGGTGATTGGCCGCGGTTCCAGCGCGACCGCGGCAAAACCGCGGCAGCAAGCGAAAATTTCAGGGACTAAAGTGCAAAACATGAGATTTTAAGTCCTAAACCCTATATTAAACCAAGGAAGCCGGCCAAGAAAGAAGGGAGGACATATTTTGGACACAAATTAGACCTAAGGAAGCGGAGAGACACTACTTTAGGGTTAGACAACACCCTTGGAGGCAAGAACATATTGGGAGCAAGGCGGAGAATTCTTCTACGAGTTTTTTCCTTCCTCTTCCTTTTTTTCATTGTTGGTTATGACTTTTAGTATTGTAGTTTTACATACTATTATGAATAGCTAATTTGTTATCTAGAGTTTTGATAGAACCTTTTGTAGGATAAATTCTTGTTATGCTTTTATATAATTGAGCCATAGCTTTTCTCTATTTGTTCAACTACGTTTATATTGTGGTTGGTTGAAGAGCTCTCAATTAGCTGTGCCTATTTAGTATGCATAACTCGGGAGAGAGTGCATATTTAGTAATTGTTGAACAATATCACTCCCAGAGTATATGAGGGATCAATAACCGAGGGTTTAAAGGTGGGATTAGGGATAACAAAGCCTTGGGTGCGATCTGAAGTGAGCTGTATTAAAAGCCAGCTAGCGTAGCTCGGGAGAGTGCATCTAGTAAATTGTCGTAATTACTCGGGAGAGATTGTAATAAGAGTGCTCATGATCGGTAAAGAATACTTAGGCGAAATTATAGAAGACATAGCGGGAAGGATTCCGACAATTGGGGAAATCATAACTCTAGACCTCCTTAACCTTGTCTCTAACCCTCAGTATCGTTAGTTGTTAATTTACTATTTTAATTTGTTAGTTAAGTAGTTAAACACAAGAATCTTAATATCTATAAGTTAGGAATTGTTCAAGCTTGTCTTCTTGGTGATAGTGAACAGCTGTAGCTAAACCTTAGTTCTCTGTGGGATTCGACTCCGGACTTGTAAACCGGATTATATTTGCAACGATCACATTGTCCTTTTTATAAGGCATAGTTGGGCGTGATCAAATTTTGGCGTCGTTGCCGGGGAACTAATGGTGTAGTTGTAGCTGTATATATTGCTAGGGTTCAAGTTTGAACTTTTATTTTGTTGTGTTTTTTCTTGGTATTTTTTTTATAACTGTTTATTTGAGAAACATGACATCATGGAATTATGAGAATTTTGTTGTTGGTAATTCTACTTTTGATCCTCCTTATGCATATTGTGAAGGAAACCACCCAGGGCAAAATTTTCAAAACGTTCCTGAGAGGGAGTTATGTGCACCAACTCAATCTTATTTGTGGAATGTGTGTGATGTCTGTGGTGGTAAAAATGGTCACCTTCATGGTTGTGCTTATATTTCTTATTTTCCCCAACCCCTTACTACGATGGTTCCACCTTTTCTTGTGAAGTTAATAGGAACAAAGAACCTGGGAATGCGGACCTGAAGGAGATCAAGGATATGCTAAAGTGTCTTCTGGAACAAAACAATGAGAAACAATTGCACATAGAAAGGCAAGAGGCAACTATTCGCAAGTTGGAGGCTCAATTGAGTCAAGTGGTTGGAGCTTTTAATGCTCAACAATTCAATATTGATGATAGTAGCCAAGAAGAGCATGAATTTGAGGTATTAATTGGGGAGGTCAAAGCAGAACATCAACAACCTAGCCAACTAGAATTTGAAGATGTCAATGTTGAAGAAGTGAGACTAGAGTCAGCCAAGGACATTGAGGATACAAATTTTGTTGACTCTAGTATCATTGATGTTGAGGATGCTGAAAGTCCTGAAGTTCATGTGTGTGAGCGCATTGGTCCTCACTCCAAACATTTTTCTACATTGTGCTTGGATGACGATATGAAAATAGAGTCATCCGAGCCGATTGAGAAGTCAAGGAATGAAGAACAAGGTGCCTATATTCTGGAATTTTTCTTACCAGAAAGACAGGACTACATACCTCATCTAAAAGCCAAGAAGTGTAGAATAGTACAATGGTCGCTTGGACCAATTAGATTTGTTCCTCCACCCCTGGAGCATAGCCGAAAACTTGATGCCAAATTGGGGGTTCAATTCATAAGCTCGAGGTGGAGGCAAAAAGTGATTCGCGTCGTGCCGCGACGTTAAATCAAGCGCTTCTTGGGAGGCAACCCAGCTTTATTGCTTTCTTTTATTTATTTTTTTTTATATTTTTTTAAATTGTATTATTTTTGTAGTGTCAATTTTTTTATTTTCTAGGAGCATGGAAAGCAAAGGTATTGGAAGGATGCATCAGCAAACCAAATGGTTGGAACTAAGTGTGAGGTACCCACACGAAGGACCAAGCTTGGGAGAAGTCTGAGTACCCCATGAACTGCTAGTGCTTCGGCCTTTGGCCTACCAGAGAGTTTCTTTTACCCTCTTGTATGTATGGGTGTGCATTGGGGACAATGCACAATTTTAAGTGTGGGGTGAGGAGATTGTCTGGGTGATTTTTCATGCTACTTTAGCTGTGTTTTTTTTTTTTTAAAAAGATTGGACTTTTCCTATGACGGATCTTCTAGACAGTTTTCTTGAGGGAAGTAAGTCTAAAGAAAATACCAAAAAGATTTTTTGTTTTGTTAGGTAGTGTAGCAATTACCCTTTGGTTTTTCTTTAAACCACGGTTCTTTTCCAAGGGTTTTATTTGAACCGGGTTAGGTAGATTTTTCTTTTTGTAGTTTTAGGATTAGATGGGTGAAGGTCAGAATGTAACCCCAAATGTGCACACTTGCAAAAAAAAAAAAACTAAAAAGAACTTGAGAGTGTGACGTCTAAGCTTGTTTGTGGACTCATAATATATGCCTTAATTTTGCACATCTTGTATTGCTTGAACACTCGTATGATTGTGTTGATGAACTGATTCGGAATGAGTTACATGCTAAGTGTGTGTGAGTTGTTACTTGCATCCTATGCTTGCATATGATACCTAGAACTTGCCATGTGTGTTTGCAAAGCGAAATTGAAGTCGTTTGGTTTTAGAGATGATTGAGGCATTTATTTGTGCAACCCTTTATACTTGAGAATCCACCTGTGCATATTACCATAGTTAACCCCTTTGAGCCTGAAGCCTGTTCTTTGATAACCCTATAATGATCTAAATCGCTGTGTTTGAATAAGCTTAATTGTTTGAACCTTTACCTCCTAGAAGCACTTGAATCACTAAAGAATATAGAAAAGTCAAAGTGTGGGGTGGGAGAGAGTTAGTGAAAAAAAGGTTTTGATTGGTGAACTAGCATTGTACAATAAATCTCTGGGGGAAAAAAAAAGAAGAAGTCAGTTGTACCTAAAGAAAAGTGGGGGTCACAAGTGAAACAAAATGTGGAATAATGATTGGGTTGAACATAAAGGTGAAATAGAAGGAAGTGTGTATTAAAAGTGCTTAGGGAGGTTAGTCACTATATCCAAATATATCCTACCCGTCTCTTAGCCTACATTACAACCTATAAAGACCTCTTGATCTTTGACTGAATGGCTCGATTAGTAGAGTATTACACTAGGGGCAAGCTTATGGTGTGTCTGTGTGGCATGTGAATGCTCTTTGCTGAGAGTGAGTGAATTCTTTCTATATATGGTTCCTTGTTGTTGAATTTTATGTGTGTGGAACTTCTCTCATATTTTGTTTATGTGAGGGCATGTGACTCAGGAAGAAAAAGTGAGTCTTCACTTCTGTTAGAGTAATTAGAGTGAGCACAAGTGTGTCTTGGCATGAGAGTCTGCATTTGAGATATGATTGTGCACTGCTTAGGTCGATCATTGATAATAGCAGGTGTGACATAAACTGGGGCAATGCATTGAACAGTTAGGCCTGGAAGTGTGGTTTAGTTTGCTCGAGGACGAGCAAAGGTTTAAGTGTGGGGTGTTGATAATAGGTGAATTTGACTATAATCACACATTAAATAATCACCTTCTTGTGTAGTTTTAATGCTAAAAGTGATAACAAAATGCTCTTATTAGTGTTTTTCATTATTTGCAGGTGATATATGTATAAGGAAGGCTAAGGAGCAGTTTTGGAGTCAAAATTGGAGAAAAGAGGCCAAATGTGTAAATTCCCAATGAAGCTACGCCCTGCCAGCCCTTAGGATTCAGAAAAATGGTTTGGCCGCGGTTCTACCGCGACCGCGGCAGAACCGCGGTGGAAGGCAGCTTCAGAACTTTAGAGATTCAGAGAGGGTGATTGGCCGCGGTTCCACCGCGACCGCGACAAAACCGCGGCAGCAAGCGAAAATTTCAGGGACTAAAGTGCAAAACATGGAATTTTAAGTCCTAAACCCTATATTAAACCAAGGAAGCCGGCCAAGAAAGAAGGGAGGACATATTTTGGACACAAATTAGACCTAAGGAGGCGGAGAGACACTACTTTAGGTTAGACAACACCCTTGGAGGCAAGAACACATTGGGAGCAAGGCGGAGAATTCTTCTACGAGTTTTTTCCTTCCTCTTCCTTTTTTTCATTGTTGGTTATGACTTTTAGTATTGTAGTTTTACATACTATTATGAATAGCTAATTTGTTATCTAGAGTTTTGATAGAACCTTTTGTAGGATAAATTCTTGTTATGTTTTTATATAATTGAGCCATAGCTTTTCTCTATTTGTTCAACTACGTTTATATTGTGGTTGGTTGAAGAGCTCTCAATTAGCTGTGCCTATTTAGTATGCATAACTCGGGAGAGAGTGCATATTTAGGTAATTGTTGAACAACATCACTCCCAGAGTATATGAGGGATCAATAAACGACGGTTTAAAGGTGGGATTAGGGATAACGAAGCCTTGGGTGCGATCTGAAGTGAGCTGTATTAAAAGCCAGCTAGCGTAGCTTGGGAGAGTGCGTCTAGTAAATTGTCGTAATTACTCGGGAGAGATTTACGGTAATAAGAGTGCTCATGATCGGTAGAGAATACTTAGGCGAAATTATAGAAGACATAGCGGGAAGGATTCCGACAATTGGGGAAATCATAACTCTAGACCTCCTTAACCTTGTCTCTAACCCTCAGTATCGTTAGTTGTTAATTTACTATTTTAATTTGTTAGTTAAGTAGTTAAACACAAGAATCTTAATATCTATAAGTTAGGAACTGTTCAATCTTGTCTTCTTGGTGATAGTGAACAGCTGTAGCTAAACCTTAGTTCTCTGTGGGATTCGACTCCGGACTTGTAAACCGGATTATATTTGCAGCGACCGCATTGTCCTTTTTATAAGGCATAGTTGGGCGTGATCAGAGCTCATGAAACATCAATCAACATTGCCAATTCCAGCAGAATGTCCGAGAGATATTATTGATAAGTTACAAAGAAGCTATATAGGAGCTTACAAATACTAGTATGATAATTTGTAATTGGCTACTAAGAGGCCTAGTTCAAACAGAACCCTTCCTAGAAGGTGGCTGCGTAGATTAGGTGCTCTTCAAAAGAATTATATTTGTATTTGAGATTTGAAAGTTCTATTAATAAAATAAAAGGCTCTAAGTGTTGATTTTTTTTTTTTTGAATTGTCTTAGTTACTTAATACTTTGAAATTATATTAAATAAATTATAACTCTATTATAAATTTATAATTACTAGAATATTTCATTACAAGTCTTTTGTTTTAATATTTTATAATTCTTTACTTAGTTTTTTAATTTTCGTTTTAACATTTAAGTTTATTAAATAAGTCAAAAATCTAGCCGTTGCAAACTTTAAAAACATAGTAATTTTCAAAAAACTAGACGTTTTTTTTATAAAAAAAAATACACTTAAGGCCCACGAACCCATCCCGTCCCATCCCGTTTGTTAGCGGGACGGGATGGGCCGACCGTTTTGTCCCGTTTGTCCCGTTCTGTTCCGTCCCGTCCCGCTTAAATGTCGTCCCGTCCCGTCCCGTCCTGTTGGACTGCCATAGCCTATATATGTATAAGTTACCTTCAGTCATGGCTTTGGGAGCTGCTTCTTTAATTCCTCCAACGGCAGACAAAAGAGTTAATTTTACCCATGATCATTGAACTTTTGTGTTTGTTACCCAAAAGTCACTTTTCTTTCTTTTGTTACACAAAAATCATTTTACTTTGCTTTAGTTATCACGAAAGTCATATTTTTACTTGAAAAGTCTATTATGCCCTTGATATTATATAAACCTTCATATTTATGTAAAACCTTCTATATTATACACTATATAATATATTTTTACCTATGTATTTTATTTATAAACTTAATATTATTTTATTTATTATATTTATAATATATATATTTTAGACAAGGCGGGTTGCTCTGATGGTAAGCACCCTCCACTTCCAACTAAGAGGTTGTGAGTTCGAGTCACCCCAAGAGCAAGGTGGGGAGTTTTTGGAGGGAAGGATGTCGGGGGTCTATTGGAAACAGCCTCTCTACCCCAGGGTAGAGGTGAGGTTTGCGTACACACTACTCTCCTCAGACCCCGCTAGTGGGATTATACTAGGTTGTTGTTGTTGTATATTCGAATATTTAATTTTTTCTTAACCTTAATTGTCATGATATATTAGTAGCGTTATAAAATAACTTTTTTTAGCAATTCCATTTTTTTTAAATTAATTGACCAACCAAAGTTGGTTGGTACTTTTCGATCAACTTTGGTCGGTATGCCCTTCTTACCTTCAAAATACCGACCACACGTAAATGGTCGCGTTTTGGACGGTTATTCGCCATTACTGACCAACTTTGGTCGGTTTTTTTGGACGGTTTTTCCCGAATTTCTAGTAGTGTAATTTCTCAAATAACCAACTGCCCAGGTAAATCCCCAAGAAAATAACCTCAGCTATTCGCGTGTAAAGTTACCTAGGTATTTTCCTCCAGATTAACATATGATTTTTTCCTCATTTTCTTTGTTTGTTTACTTACGAATTTTCTCACGAAAATGTACTTGCCAATTTATTTCTCTACTAATATATATTAAAGTTACTGACAAATTTAATAACGCTACTAATATATCTTGAAAATTAACGTTAAGAAAAAATTAAATATACGAATATATTATAAAAATAATAAATAAAATAATATTAAGTTATTTTACTTATAAATAAAACACAAGGTAAAAATATATTATATAGTATATATAATATAGAAGGTATTACATAAAAATGAAGGTTTATATACTATCAAGGGCATTGTGACGATCCAAAATCCACTAAGGGTCGTGATGGCGCCGGACACCATTGTCAGGCTAGCCAACACTAAATAACTAGTAACTTCTTGTTTTGGATATTTCTGAATTTGCTTCTTTTATATATTTAACCAATAAAGAATAAGTTCCACTGAATAAATAATAATATCTTTAACAATGTCAATATACTGAATAATCCCATAAACATCCCAGAACCCGATGTCACAAGTGCATGAGCAATTACTAAGAGAATCGAATAAAGTACAATAACTGTAAGGAATAAATTGGACAGAAGTAAATACAATACGCTGAAAGAGACTATACTGGCTGCAGGTCACCTCGAGGAATGCGACTCACCTAGTCTCCGTATCATCCATGCTGCTACGCCCAGTAGGCCACTAGTAATACCTGCGCCTATACAACAAAAATGCACAACAAGTCTAGCATAAGTACGAAAACAACGTGTACTCAGTAAGTATCCCGTCTAATCTCGAAGAAGTAGAGACGAGAGGTCGACTTCGAAACTTACTAGTGGTCCAATAATGGTACACAATAATCTAATAATTCGAGGATTTTAATAAACATGGTTGTATTTCAATAGAGTGAAGCGAGTAAACAATCCTTTCTTTTATAGGAAATTCCTAAATGTCCTTCTTCATCATTTATACATATATTCTCTAACCGAGAAGAAACAATATCAACTTCAATAAAATTTCAAGGCAAGCAATACAAGCATGCGCAAATCATGCCGAGGTCGTAGGGCCCGATCCAACAATATTTAAACTGTGCACTGCCAGAGGGTCGAATGGAGCGAACCATAGATGCGACGCAGGTACACATAGAAACACATATTCAAACAGTCAATCAGGACACTCGTCAAGGAAATAATTATTCAAGGAGGTGTAATTTCCCTTTTTACAAGTCATGAAAATGAAGTTTAACTCTTTTAGAAAATCATTTGCCACTTCGATATGATTTAAGCAATTTAAACTATCAATAAGGTTGCATTTATTACAAGTAAATATGTTTTTGGGTCCTACACTATCCGGACATAAGCATAATAGTAGCTACGCACGGACTCTCGTCACCTCGTACGTACGCAGCCCCCACAATTAGCAGCACATATTCAATTAATTCACGTATGGGGACAATTTCCTCTTACAAGGTTAGAAAGGAGACTCACCTCGCTCCGAAGCCTATATACAACTACAAAAACGCGCTCAAACCTCCAAATTGGAGCCGAACAATCCAAAACTATTCAAATGGGGGTAAGAACTAGTCAATTCATGCTCAAAAGTTCATATTCTACTTATTAATCCAATTTTCCAACCCTAAATGCAAGGTTCCTAAAATTCATCCCCGGGCCCACGTCCCCGGATTCCGAAAATTTTTTAAGAAAGTTGTTACCCAAAATCTAAGGATCAATAATATATATTTTCTACTTCATTACATAACAAATTTTGTGGTTAAATCTTGCTTTTATCAAAACCGTAGGTTTTACTCAATTCCCATGACTTTTACTAATTTTTGTGTGTTAATCTACTCAAAACCCAAGTATTAAACTCACATTGAGTAGAAATAACTTACCTCACAATGCTAGGTTGAAATCCCCTCTTTGAAAGCTCCCCAATCGCCCAAGTGTAGAAGCGAAATGAAATAAATGGCCTAAGTCCTGTATTTAAAAGCTGGACACAGGCCTCTGATGTCGCATTTGCGACACCAGGTTCGCAAATGCGAGGGTCGCAAATGCGAAAAAAGCCTCACAAATACGAAGCCTGCTCCCCCTGTTATCGTCGCATTTGCGACAAGAAGGTCGCAAATGCGATCCCCGGCTGGACTTGCCCATTTCGCAAATGCGATAAGGGTTTCGCAAATGTGAACCCTTCAGGCCTCGCAAAAGTGACCCAATTGTCGCAAATGCGAATGATCCCCCCAGCTACCCAGGTTCGTAAATGCGAACAGAACCTCGCAAAATGCGATGACCGCATTTGCGACCAAAACATCGCAATTGCGATCATACCAGTACCAGCAATCCTATTTCTCAGCAAATCACTCCGAAGCTATTCCGAATCTCATCCGAGCCCCCGGGGCTCCAAACCAAACACCCGCACATGTCTAAAAACATAACACGGACTTGCTCGAAGACATAAATCACATCAAATAACGCTAAAACCATGACTCACGCTCCAATTCAAGCTTAATGAATTTTAAGATTTCAAACTTCTACTTTCAGTGTTTAAACCCATCAAATCACGTCCGATTGACCTCTAATTTTGCACACAAGCCATATTCGACATTACAGACCTACTCTAACTTTCGTAATCGGAATCCGACCGCGATATCAAAAAGTCAACTCTCGGTCAAACTTTCCAAAAACCTTCAAATTTCTATCTTCAGCCAAATGACTCCAAAATGTCCTACGGACCTCCGAATTCACTTCCGATCGCGCTCCCAACACCGGAATCACCATACGGAGCTATTCCCAGACTCGGAATCCTAAACGGACATCGATAACACTGAAATGCACATTAACCCAAACTTATAAAATTCTTCCAAAAATGCTAACTTCCACAACAGGTGCCGTAACGTTCCCGGTTCTTCCAAAACCCAGTCCGGACATACGCCCAAGTCCGAAATCATCATACGAACCCGCTGGAACCTTCAAATCCCGACTGCGAGGTAGTTTACTCAAAAATCCAATCTTAGTCAATTCTTTCAACTTAAAGCTTCCGAAATGAGAATTCTCTGTCCAAATCAACTTCGAACTTCCTGGAATTCGATTCCGACCACGCGTACAAGTCATAATACCTGAAGTGAAGCTACTCAGGGCTTCAAAACCGCTGAACGACACACTAGAGCTCAAAACGACCGGTCGGGTCGTTACAGGCATAATAGATTTTTCAAGTAAAAATGTGACTTTAGTGATAACGAGAGCAAAGTAAAATGATTTTTGTGTAACAAAAGAAAGAAAAGTGACTTTTGTGTAATTAACACAAAGTTAAATGATTTTTACGTGACAAAAAAAATAACTTTTAGGTAACAAACCTAAAAATTCAATAACCATGAATAAAATTAACTCGAAAAATAAATACAGTATTCTCTTCACTCAAGTCTCAGATGGAGTCTGAGTTATGAATTAACATATGAAAGTCTCACAGATCTGATTTTTTAACACTATTATCGTTCTCTAATAAATTAAATACTTTTTGACAATCATATTATTCACGTTTTAACGTAATATCGACAAATATCTTTTATGAAAGTATATACTATTCGGACAAAATATTTTGCGGAAGACGTTTTTTCACATAAAATTTTTCGTCATATATGTTGGACTTTAAGCATTGGGCTTTAAAAACTTTAAGCATTGGGCTTTAAAAGTCTAAGAGTGTGAATTGGAAATGGTGGGAAATAAAATGGAAGGAAATGAAAATTTGAATGAAGTGCGCTTTTGTCTTGAACTTTGTCCCTCATTGATGACGGACAACTACATTTGTGTGTATATATATAGAGTCACTTCTTAGAGCTCTTAAAAGGAGTTGAATAGAATGAACCCTCGCGCCGTCGTCGTCGCTCGCTCGGCTTCGGCGGATTACAAAATTTATTTAATTAATTATTAAGCCAGTCAGTTAATTAACGAAATTAACTGAAATTTGAAATCCAAAAACGCTGAACGTTTATTTTTCTTCTGAACAGACGCTTTTCCTGAACAGTCACACCTCTTCCGATAATTGCTTATAAATTCTGAGGCATGGCTGCATTTTCGAAACTTTGAAACATTACAGAACTTCCTTCCTTTTGAATATCCTGCATTCTATTTCGCAGAATTCTCTTAAATTCGTAAGTGTGATTTTGCTCCGTTCTTTGAGTTCGTTGGTATCCTGCAGTTTGTATTGCCACTGTTGCAGGAAGGTTTATTCCGTTTCATCCTGGGAGGATTTAATCCATTACCTTGGCAACGTGTGAGGGGGTTAAAATTCCTTAAGGACGCACAAACAAATTGTGGACTCAGAATATTTTTTATACTTTACTGTTTATTTCCAGTTTTTTATTCCAACAGTCTTTCTGATTTTGCGTTTTAACACAGTAGCGATTACAATATATACCAAACATGTACACTTGTCATTCAATCAGATCCATAGCAGGAAAACGATGAAAGGAAATTGAGTCGAGTCAAACACGTATGCTACTACTACTCTCCATTCTGTTTATCTTTCTCTTTTCTTATTCATAAATCTTAATCAATGGTTTAGTTAAGGCAGTCCCATTCCATGTAGAATATGCTATCATCATTGAGATACAAACAAAACAAGCATATATTCCCTACGGGTTTAAGTTGTATGTATGCATTGTCACGTTCAAGATGTTTATCGGTGTCTCACTCTGAGATGTGGATCATCCAAAGTATATTAGTGTGGTGTGCTCCTCCTATTCGAACGGGAATGTGAAACCAAACTCCTCCTCAAGAATAAATGGGGTGATTTGGGTGAAATTCAATGTAGATTCAACTTTCGATTCACTGATGAGATTCGGGTGGTCCGAGGGGACCACCACGGCTCCTCTCATCTTGAGAATTTATACATCCTTTGTAGTATATGGACAACTATCTCTCGAGCACAAGTTTAAGTTCGGTCGTAATAAAAAAATAAATGGAGTACCTAACAACTCATTTTCATAAACCAAGAACTACGAGATCACACCTTTCATTCTGACATAAATATATATAAAACCATCGGGTCATTATTACCTATTGTAACAAATAATGTGTTTTAGTTTTTAGATTACGAATCCCACAGTTTTAAGAAGATTATTTGTAAAAATTCTTTTAATGATCTTATAATATTAAAAAAAAAAACTACACACTGACGAGCTACTATTACAAACCAAAATAAAAGAGAACGCATCCCCACTTGCAACATGTTTAGGCAAATATTTTTTCTACGAGGAGTATATATTTCCAATTTTCACGTTTCTTAACTCGTCAAAGACAAAGTGTAACCTGTACGTGGCTTTGAATACCAAAAATACATTCTTATCGATGAATTAATGAGTAGTAGTTATCATAATATACGATACCTTATCAGTTTGACGTGTTTTCAGGCCATAGATGAATTTCAGTTAAAAAAAGTTTTGGAAAATGAAACAAGAAAAAGACATACGGAATAAACTGTCCATCCATTTGCATGTATGACACAAAGTTCGCCGTCAAAAGAGTTCTAACCAAAGAAATCAAAAACTACATGAAACGACGAATTAAATCTTATATTATTCAAAAAGAGAACAACTTCTTCGTGGAAAAGTGGTTCTTATAAAAAGAAAAAAGAAAAAAAATTACGACATACACTCACGTTATAAAAATCTTTTTATAGTATTATATGTTGAATTATATTTCGCAGCGGAATCAATTTCAGTATCATATTTACGTGTAAAATAAACAATTAACACATATGGAGATTATACGAATTACTTCTTGAAACGTGAATAAAGCAGATTAATCTCGGTCTCCAGTTCCAGAGTAACAAGACTACGACCTCAGTAAACGTTCCACAGTCTTCTACTGTGTTACTCAAATAATATCCGGAAAGAGAGAATTTTGGGTTGGCGAAATTCCAAGGAAAACAAGTGTCAAAAAACGGCTAGCCTTATATGAGATATATATAGCCACGTTTTTTAAGGTAAAACCCTTCTCCAAAACATGTTAGGTCTTCTTCTTCTACCAAGGAAATGTTTCATTTATTTCCTATTATTTAGGCACAGTAGGGACCACATAATTTAATTAACAAGGCTCCCTATTATTGAATTAATTTCGAAATTCATTTCTACCATAATAAATTACAAATTATTCCACTACAATTCGTAATTGCACTCCTTAGTTCAATTTCGAAATTCTTCTATAAAATCTTATTTAACTTCCCATGTTAAGATTCAGATACTAATCAATCAAATCAAATTACTGACAATTTAATTTATTGATTACTTCCTTTAGACTTCCGTTTAACTTATTTCATGTGTCTGATACAAAATCACCGGCTGAGTTTACACATGAAAACTTTCATAAAGGAGTATGATCAATCTCAAAAGCCGAGGCTGTCGATGCCCCCTTTTTCCTTAAAGGCGAAATCGGGTTTACGACATTTGGGCGGACAAGTCTATTCCCTTTGGGAATTTGGGTTTTGGAGGTTGAAGAGTCGTCACCTAATGATTAAGTGCATTAGGACACTAAAAGGTTTTTTTTTTTTTGAGTTGGAAAACCAGAGTTTGGGTAAGGGCTTGAAGTTATCTCGAGGGGAAAGTGTAAGGCACCCCTCAAGATCCACTAGTGTGGTTCCCGGCCATATTATAATTGTGACTTCAAGTACAAGTAACAAATAAGCGAATAAAGGCTCGAATATGACGGATTAAAATTTGCAGATAAGTTAAAGTTTGAAGAAAACAGAAAGGGCTCGAATTTTTTGAGGAAAACAGCTTGAAAAATTCTAAAAAAAATGACAGAATAAGCAAATAAAGGGAAGGGAGTCCTAGGTTTACAATAATATGGATCACATCAATGCAATACCCAGTAATCACTCCTCCAAAGAGGGGCTACACGTGGTATTAGCGCACCGGTCATCATATCCATATCTACCCTTTCATACCCCGTTTAGGTAGTAAAGCGCGGAATAGTATCGTTGCTTATTGCATGCTATTACCGGTCCCAATCCTATCAGTCCTGGAGGCATTTGGGACTACTAATCCTAAGGGGAGGGAGTTGGGATTTTCAGAGTTTAAAAGGATAAAAGTCTAAGGCGACAAACAAAACACATAAGCAATTAAGGGGGGAACAAGTAGCAGTTAAAGGCTCAAACAGGCCTCCTCATTTAAAGAAACAGATCGTTTAGCACGACTTACAAATACTGGTTAGGTCTTTAATTAAACTTAACGTAGGAAGGATGGCTGATTTAGCACATATTTTCAGATAAGAAGTCCGAATTAGACCTGCCTGCTGGTTGTAATTATTAAAGACTGGCAAAATTGATTAATTACCTAAAGGTTTGCCTAGATGAGGCCTGCAATCGAAGTATCTAACATTTGCAGAAGGCATGCTGGTTTAAAGAAAGATTACTGATTTAAGAGACAACAAAATCTGCAGGCATTAAACGACATTCACTACTGATTTTAGACTTATAAATGAGCTAGACGATTCAGATTCATTTAGTTATCCCTATAGGCATGCTTTCTAAGCGTGATTGATATAGGACGTTTGTAAGAGTGTAGGGATCCTATAGGCATGGTAGCTAGAGTGCATTTGTTATTTTTTAACCTATAGATTGTGTGCCTAAGGTGTGTATGCAAAAGTGCAGAAAACTTATAGACATGATTTCTAATGCAAATGAATAGCTTACAGGCAGGATTTCTATATGCAGTAATGAATAACTTATAGGCAGGATTTCTATGTACAATAATGAACAACTTATAGACAGGATTTCTATATGCAATAATGAACAACTTATAGGCATGATATCTATATGCAGATGAATGAACTTTGTAGGCATGATTTCTAGTGTAGTAATGAACAAATCATGATTGCAGAAGTAGACCTAAAGTATGGTATCTACCCCATATGCATAACATGAGAGTCCCTCCCCCATTTTTTACTATACGCCCCGTAGTTATTACAAATTATTACAACTGAATGATTCCAGAAAAAAAAATACATCAGAAGTTAAAATTCCAACCAAGGAGAGCCTAATTCAGACTCCTAGTCCGATATATGGAATAAACCAACTTCCAAGGACCAGATTTTCCAAAGCCTTTCTCTTATTTGGGATGTGTCAAAGTTTCAAGGAGTTTCATGAACTCCAGGCAATGCTTACACCCCAAATATCATTGTAGAAATATAGTGCAGTGTGGAAAGGCCGGCCCTCAAATGTCCAAGTTCAGAGGGAACTCAAGGTCCCAAGGCAAGGCTCATAGGAGGGGGGCAGAACTTAGAGATTAGGAGTAAATGTAAGTGCAATAGAGGGGAATTAGTGAGGGCGATGGCAGGTTGGTGGTCATGCTCAGCAATTGGGATGCTGGCACACCCCTAACCAGCCTGTCAGCTTTAGAATTGGGGAGTTAAGACCTATTGAAGGTCAGGTTCAGCCCTGGACAGCAATTTGGATGCTGCCAGGCTATACCTTAACTCAGCACACATAGGGGAATGGGGTATGGGGATTCATACTAGAAACAAGATACAAGAAAAGAGCAGGCAAAGGGGCATACCCAGCAAGGAGACATACTGGCACACCTTCCAGCCTACTTAAGGGTTAGGGGGTCAAAAACTTAGGTCATGGACAACAATTCTTGCTGCCATGCCCTAAGTCCCACTCACAAACACATAGGGGTAATGGGGTAGGGAGCAATTGTTCATAAGGAAGAGAAGCAGGCAATAGCATATAGGCACTTTAAATCAGATGTTACACTTTACAAAGGATAGAAAGTAGACATGGATACAAGGACTGTAAATAAACACATTGGGGTGATACTGAAATTAGATGAGTTTGAGAGAGTCCAGGGCTCCAAATAGAACCCTAGTCCAAACACAAGACCAAACTCGCCAAAAACCCCAAATCCTAGGGTTTCCAACTCGAATCAGACACAGAGGAGAGAAGACAAATAACTGAACCAGGCTCAGAGGTCTTTTTCAGAGACTTATGAGAAAACGAACAGATACAATAGCAAGTTCGAAGCAACAGAGTGAAGAAGTTGATTCGAAACATAGTGAGAGTAGTAGGAGCATGTTTTAAGAAAACTTGGAACTCACACAAGTTCATAAGAGCAAAAGAGGTAGTATAGCACTTAAGAGAACAGTAGAAGAAACACGTTTAAAAGAACTCAAACAAAGGTCCAGTGAAAGGCAAACAAAGAATTAGAATTAGTAGAAAATTACAGTAGAAGAACACAAGGGTATTAGAAAAACCCAGCAAAAGAACACATAAGGAAAGCTAGCAAGATAAACATGGGAGAGCATGATATAGAAACGTAGTAGAAAAAAGAACGGGGCACAGTAGAAGAACATGCAAACATAAGAACACAGTAGAAGATCATGCAAGGTAGAAAAAGAAAACATAAGAACATAGCACAGACATATACACATAAAGAGAAGAAGAAAAAGAGTCAGAGAAACATTTTGAAACTTTCAGAAACCCTAAATCGAAGAGGAGTAATTTTTGAAAGAAAAAATCGGGGAAAATGTTTGAAAACTCCAGTAAAGCACAGATATAAAACCGATCTAAGAAAACAATTAGAGAAACCTCGAATAGCCAGGGTTTCAGAGGAACCCTAGAATGAGAAAGGCTTGGAAAAGGTCCGATCTTGGTCGGATGAGTTAGAACCAGGCTCGAGATGCTTTGGATATGCCGGAGCAAGGCCGGAAAGGCCATAGAACCTTGAATCGACAGAGATCTGGGTGAAAACCTTCGAGGTCAGACCTCGAATCTCCAAGTACCAAGTGTATAAGAGCAAAGGGAGGTGAGTTTTAAAGCTCCCATAGCCTGGGAGGCCATGGATTCCGGTGGGCTTAAGGTAGAAGACGGTGAGAGGGTGCTAGGGTTAGGAGAAGGTTCGAGAGAGTTTGAGAGATGAGAGGATTTAAAGGCGGCTGCCTGGTTGAAAATGAGTTAGGGTTGGGGTGTTGGTAGATTAAAAAGGAATGGAGGGATCGTGGCCGTTGATCATTTTGATCAACAGCCTATATTTAATGGGGAGCCGGACGGGTTGAATTAATTGGATCAGGGGCGGGTAATTGGGGAATTGGGCCGGTCCAATTGAGGTTGAAATTGGGTTAATTGGGGGGCTGATTTTAGGCTAAAATTAAAATGGAATAGGGCTAGTATTTAAATAGCCATTTTTTCCCTTTTTATTTCATAAAAAAAAAAATAGTAAAATGATTTCTGAAAACAAATTAAAGGTACTAAATTAATAAATAAATTATAAATATTAAATTACAAATACTGGAATCAATTTTATAATGATAAACGCAATTAATTCTTAAAATAGGCTAATATTACAATTATATGCAATTTAGCTTTACAAAATACTAATAAATTTGTAAAAAATGCACAAAAAATACCTTAGCTATATTTTGGGATAAATATGAGAATACAAATAAATTAATCACCAAAATGATAATTTTGGGGATAAGTATTGGGTTTTCCCTTGATAAAATAGGGCAATAAATTGATTAAAAAATCTTTTGAAAATTAAGGAAAAATAAATAAACCCTGGGACATGCTCATATATGCATACATATGCATCTTTAAAGTATTCTGCATATAAAAATACATAGGGAAAAATTGGGTATCAACAGAGGCATGCTGTCACGACCCACAACCAATCATCGTGATGACGCCTATCGTGGAACTAGGCAAGCCACTACTCAACCATCTCAACACCGTAAAAGCTTTAAAAATATATACGGAAGCAATTAATATTTAAGAGAAATCCTTTTGAAACATAAATAAATCCGCCACACAATACAATCTATCCTAAAATCGGGGTGTCATCGTGTACATGTGCATCTATACCGGGATACATTTTACTACAAAGTCTAAGGAGAGCCAAGGTCTGCGAATGCCATGCATCTACCTCGATAGTCTCCGAAATCCAGTCTCCTCACTCAGCAGCAGCCGTGGCCGGAAGTACCTGGATCGGCACACGAGGTGCAGGGTGTAGCATGACTGTTGATACCTAATTTTTCCCAATGTATTTTTCGTACCCAAAATACTTCCAAAATAGCATATTTGTGCATATATAAGCACACCCATGAGTTTTGATATTTTTTGATGATTTTTAAATCAATTTATTGCCTATTTTTATGCCATAAAATCCAATAATTATGCCCAAAATTTGTCATTTTGGTGAACGATTTATTTTTTCTCATATTTACATCAAAACATAGCTAACATGTTTTTTGCATATTTTACAAATTCATTTGGTATTTTTAAAACTGAATTGCATATAAATGCAATACTAGCCTCTTTAAAGATTCAATTGTAATTTTATTTATAAAATTGACTCCAGTATTTTAAATTTGATAATTATGTATCATTAATCATTTTATCACATTTGATTTATTTCCAGAAATTATTTTGCTATTTTTTATAAATTAAAACAAGGGAAAAGTGGCTATTTAAGAGTTAGCCCTTTGCATTTCAATTTTAGCCTGAAATTAACCTCAATCTTAAGCCCAAATCAGACCACCCAATTTCTTAATTAACCCGACCCACGGCCCGTTTATTTTTACCCGCCCGGCTCCCTTTTGATCCAGGCCGTTGATCAAAATGATCAACGGCCACATTTCCTCCTTACCATTTTAATTCCCAAACGACCCTAAGCCTATCCCGATTCTCCAAATCCGCCGCCTCTGGTTCCTCTTGTTTCTCTCAAACCCTCTCAACCTCTGAAACCCTAATATCCACCTACCTCCAGAATCCATGGCTAATCTAGCCATGGACAACCTCTACCCGCCATCTCCTGCTCTCACACGCTTGCTCATTGAAGATTCGAGGCTAGACCTCGAAGGTCTTAATCCAGACCCTGGCCGGTTCGAGTTTCTTAGGCCGTTTCCGGCTTTGCTCCGGCGTATCTCAGCCTCTCGAGCCTGGATTCGACCTTGCTAGCTCAAAACCATTCTCGAGACTTCCAAGCCTTCTCGTCCTTTTGGGTTCTCAGAAACCCTAGCCTAATCGAGGTTCCTTTTTCGCTTATTTGTCTAGATCTATGCTAGATCTATGCTGTGTGTGCCATTTTAGAGTTTTTCCCCAATTTTCCCTTTTCAAAACTGTTCGAATCCTATTTTTAGGGTTTTCTAAATGTTTCTGTTTCTTTTACTCTTTTTATGTGTGTTCATGCTCGTTGTTTTATTACTTGTTATGTTCAATCCTGCTCTTGTGTTTCTTACTGGATCTTTTACGGAGATTCTTCTACCTCTTTTGTTCACATGTTAGCCTAGGTTATTGACTCGCTTTTGCTTATGTGTTTAAGCTCATGCTTTGATTTTGTTTCTGAGTTCTGTTGATCATGCTCTTGCCTACCTTCGTCGTAAAACTCGTAATTTCCTCTTACTTCTGTTTGTGCATATCTGCCTATCTCTGTGACTTTGAACGATTCCCTCACCTCCAACTCCATGTGAAACCCTAAGATTTGGGGGGTTTTCTTTTCTTTGAAGTGAAAGACAATAGGGTTTCACTCTGAAACCCCAGGTTTACAGACTCATGACGAGTCTGTAATCGAACTTGTGAACTTATTTGCCTATGATTATGGAAAAAAACTCTCATTGTTCTTCTTTGTTTTGAACTGCATGCTTATATATAAGCTTCCCTTTCAAAGTTTTATTTTTGAAATTCCTTTAATCAGGCTAAGAATTTCGTCACTAATTTCTCTTGATTGAACCTCTTTTACCTTACTGATGTTTTCCTTAAATAATTGATACTGTATCTTCTGTGATTTTGTACCAACGTTTGAATTATTTACTTCCTTAATTATCTCAGTCTCTTTATGATTTACAACTGGAGTCGAGATCCTTTGACTGATTTTTAAACTTATACCTTATTCTTACTACTATGCCCTCTTTCTTATTACAATGTTCTGATGAACACAAGAATGCCTTGTTGAAGGTAATGAGGGAGGCGTATGTACCAAGCAACATCACTAGAGGAGAAATGGCGAACATGATGGGCCAAGTGTTGGAGAGTTATAAAATCACCTTTCACGAGGATGAGCTGCCACCGGAAGGATTGAGTCATAACAAGGCAGTGCACATCACTGTGCAGTGCGAAGACTATTTTATCACCCGAATCCTGGTCGATAGGGGGTCCAGTCTCAACATTTGTCCTCTGGTAACACTCAGAACATTGGGAAGAGGGCTGCATGAAATCAAGGATGGGGCCATCAATGTCAAAGCTTTTGACGGATCTCAGAGGTCCACTATTGGGGAAATTAGCCTACATTTGCAAATGGGGCACACTTGGTTTGATGTTGATTTTCAAGTGATAGACGTGCCGGCTTCTTACAATCTGCTGTTGGGACGACCATGGATTCATGCCGCCGGGGCCGTGGCATCAACACTACATCAGGAAGTGAAATTTGAATGGAATCACCAGGAGGTGATCATTATGGTGACGGCTGTCATTGCTACTGGAATAGGCACCCTTGCCTTGGAAGGTAATACAGAAACTTCAAAGGGCTCAGGTGCCTTTGGGGACCCAAACTCGACCTCGATTGGTGTTGGCGTCTTTGCGGAGGCTGGTGCTTCAAACTCAAGCGGTATGGACATGTTCACCTCAGCATCTTCAGAAGGCTGAATTTGGACTACAATCGGGCTAAGAGTGACTGTTGGTTTCTTTGGATCATCACCTTCCGTGATCAAACCGATTGATCATTTAGGATCCCAATCATCTTCTATTTCAATCACATGAACACTTCCGCCCTTGTGGTCTGGTAGAGGGTTGTTACTGACATTCGGAGCAGGCTCCTTTGCCACGATGATTTTGTTGTCAATTAAAGCCTGGATCTTGTCCTTCAGAGAGCGGCACTCATCAATAGTGTGTCCCTTCATGCCAGAATGGTATGCACGGGTTTTGTTTGGGTCAATCCACTGGGAGGGGTTTTCAGGAGTTATGGCAGGAACAGGGGTGACATAACCAGCGGCTTTGAGTCTCTCGTACAGCTGGTCGATTGGCTCGGCAATGGCGGTATATTGTTTGGGAGGTCTACGGTCAAAATTTGGTCGGGGTCTAGGAAAGTTTTGGCGAGTAGGAGGTGATTGATAGTGGGATGGTTGAGCGTTGTAGGCTTGGTAGACTTGTGCGGGTTGGGAATATTTGGGTGAAGTAGGTTGGTACGTGGGAGGTGGAGGTGATTGATAGGTAGGTGGTGGAGCTTGGTAGGAAGGTGCGGAGTAATTTGAGGTAGGTTGATATGTAAGAGGGGGTATTGTGTAGGTTTCGTATTTGATTGGGGATTTTGTTCTCTGTGCAACCATCACGGCACTCACATCCCTTTTCTTGGATGTGCCACCAGACTGTAGAGCCTTGTTGGTAGCCTGTAATGCTTCAAAGTTAGTGACCATACCACTTTTAATACCTTCCTCGATCCTCCCCCCTAGCTTGATGATGTCGGAGAATTCTGGCCTTCAATCAGCATCAACCTTTCGTAGTACTGTGGGTCTTGAGCCCGGACGAAAAACCTGTTCATTTGTTCCTCTTCTAAAGCCGGCCTGACCTTAGCAGCTTCTGATCTCCAACGAGTAGCGTACTCGCGGAATGTCTCCGTGGGTTTCTTTTTCAAGTTCTGGATGTAGAACACATCTGGCGCATTCTCCGTGTTGAATCTGAACCTGTCCATAAAATCGGACGCCATACTTACCCAGTTTGACCACTTCTTCGGGTCTTGGCTAATGTACCAAGACAGTGCATCCCCTTTCAGACTTCTCATAAAGAGCTTCATGCTACCTTTTCATCCTTTCCTACTCCGACCAGCTTGTCGCAGTATGTCCTCAAATGAACTCTGGGATCACCGGTGCCATCGAACGTTTCGAACTTGGGAGGTTTGTGCCCCTCGGGCAGTTCAACATCTGGTTGAATGCAAATGTCTTCGTAATTCAGTCCCTCGATACCCTTGCTTCCTTCAACACCTTGAACTCGGCTAGTCAGCTTCTTGAGTTCTGTGGCCAGATTCTTGATAAGAGAGTCTTTGTCATCAGATCAGATGTGCTTGAGACGGGCTGAATGGGCAGAGGTATGGTTTCCACAAAGATGGGGGTGTTGTGGTGATGATCATTTGTGGAGTTCAGTGGTTCGGGGATGAGCAGTGGGGTGTTGCTTGAAGTGTGGCATATGTTGCAGTGGTGATGGGGAGTGGGTTGGTTTTGTGGCTTCGGGATGTTTTGAGGAGGTATGGGATTTTGAGTGTTGGGGAAGCTGATATCCGGGGTAGTGAGGGAAAATGACAAGCTTGCCAAGTTCCGAACTTGGTCCAATTCTTCCTGAAATTTCAATATCTTCTGTTCGAGTTGGGAGGTACTTTCCTTGGAAACCTGAATACCCTGAGAAGTCTCTACCCTTTCAACTGAGCTTTCCTTTCTGATGTTGCTCAAATCTTCCATCTTTCCTTTGTTCTTGTTTCTGATAGGACTCGGAGGAGGAGGAGGCGGAGGACCCTTGGATCTTGTGGAATATGATGACGATGCCAGAATGCACGAACTAACCGTTTAGGGGGGGGGGGGGGAACAAAAGTAAAAACAAAAAGGTAATCAAGTTAGTGAGGGATCGTGAGAAGAAAATGTTGCAATATTTAAACACATAGTGTAAGAATATAAATCATGTCCTAAATTGGGAGCCTCGTTGCGCCCGAGGTAGGCCTAGCGACAAGTAAATTTGGAGAACTTAGAATGCTAAATGCCTCATTTTATTGATAAAAATAAGATGAATCCCAAAGCGACACTAAATAACAGGAAATAAAGCGTCACTAGTGGCCATAGGCCCTACTACATTTGTAAAGCAAAAATAAACTCCTATCTACTTGGTCCCAGAAGGACCTTCCCCAGACTCGGCATCCTTGGCTTCGTCAAATAACTTCTCCAACTCGCGAAGTCCCAGCAATAGGTAGGCTCTGGCTAGGTGTCCGCCCTCGGTTCCTTTAGCATTTTGGCAGTCTTCGACCCTTTTGAGAACTAGAGTGTAAATCTATTCACCAGCTTAGCAATCTTGGGTGGATGTTGGTGACCATACCGAATCTGGGGACTTCGTGCCTCATTTCTGCAAAACAAAAGGTTTAGGCCCCTTTCCCCCACCGGACTCGACTATTTAACATCAATAATTAGCATAAGAAGCATTTAGTTCTCCAAATGAATGCACAAAACGTGGTAAGGTCCGTTTGGGTTTCAAGGAAACCTAGTGGACTTTGGACAAGGCTATCTTAAAGAGCCATTATGTGGACAACATAACTGACTCGGCTAGGTTTGACCATGATGCATGCATAATTTAAAGAGAGAGGGTTTCTATGGGGTATTAGACTGGTACCCTTGAGCGGACAACTCAAGAGGGAAAAGCGCAAAACAGTCGACTACACCGTTGATCGACTGGTTTTACCGTAAATATGCCTTTTCCGGATTTAGGGGGTGATAATATCGGAAGAGCGCAACCACTCATTATAAGCGTTGCTAAGGTATTTTGTTTGGCACGAGTGGAAATGATATCGAAAGAAATGCAATATAATAATTAACAAATTGTCATGTCCTTTCACGTTCATAAAATAATGGTTACAATAATTGCTCGTAATTACAACAGTATTGAAGGAAAGCGGTAAAAGAAAGCATTAAAGAAAAGAAACAAAGAACCAAGTCAGTTTCATAATAGAAAAGATATAAAGACATTAAATAAAGGCAATAAAGAAGCAGTAAAGTCACAAGCAACATGAAATGGTAAAAGCCTAAAGAAATCCCCAGCAGAGTCGCCATGCTGTAGATGCCCCCTTTTTCTAAAGGCGAAATCGGGTTTACGACATTTGGGCGGACAACTCTTTTTCTTTTGGGAATTGCGTTTGAGATTTAGAAGAGTCGCCACCTAATGATTGAGTGCATTAGGACACTAAGAAGGAAATAAAAAGAAGAAGAACCAGAGAATGGGTAAGGGCTTGAAATTATCTCGGGGGGAAGGTGTTAGGCACCCCCCAAGATCCACTAGTATGGTTTCCGGCCATGCTACAATTGTGACTTCACATAATCAAGTAAGCAATTAAGGGCTCAAGTAGGAGGGATTCACATACAACATTGCAAATAAATTATAACTTGGGGAAAGGTAAAGAGGGCAGAATTTTTATGAAAGATTTAGACAATTTAAAAGAGATAGACGAAAGCAAGTAAAAGGAAGGGGGTCCTAGGTTTATGATTAATATGGATCACGTCAATGCAACACCCAGTAATCACTGCTCAAAGAGGGGCTACATGAGGTATTATCGCATCGGTCATCATATCCATATCTACCCTTTCCCACCCCATTAAGGTATTAAACGCGGAATGGTCTCGTTTTCCTATTGCATGCTACTATCCGTCCCAAACCTATCAGCCCCGGAGGCATTTGGGACTACTAGTTCTAAAGGGAAGGTAGATTTGGCTTTTGTGGAATTTCAAAAGGATAAAAGTCTAGGCGACAAGCAAAAACACATAAACAGTTAGGGGAAACAAATAGCAATTAAGGCTCACACAGGCCCCCTCACTTAAAAGAGCAAATATAGCATGACTTCAAGTACTGGTTAGGTCTTTAATTAAAATTACGTAAAGGGGGGTGGCTGATTTATTACATATTTTCAGATAAGAAGTCCGAATTTGGCCTGCCTGCTGATTGTAATTATTAAAGACTGGTATAATTTATTGATTACCTAATGGTTTGCCTAGGTGAAATCTATAAGCATGATATCTAACAAGGTCAAACATACTGATTTTAAAGAAGATTAGTGACTCTAGAAATAAACCAATTCTGCAGATGTTAACAACATTATTACTGATTTTAGACTTTGCGGATGAATCAGATTTAAACGATTGCTCCTACAGGCATGAATTCTAAGCGTTATTGATTTTAAAACGGTTATGTAAGTGCAGGAATCCTATGAGCATGGTATCTAGGATGCAGTTGATTATTCTTTGACCTATGGATTGTTTGCCTAATGACATGTGTATATGCAGAAGTGCAGAAAACTTATAGACATGATTTCTAATGAAATGCATAACTTATAGGCAGGATTTCTAATGCAGTAATGAAACAACCTATATGCAGGATTTCTATATGTAGATGCATAAACTTATAGGCAGGATTTCTATGTGTAGATGCATAAACTTATAGACAATATTTCTATATGTAGATGCATAAACTTATGGACAATATTTCTATATATAGATGCATAAACTTATAGGCAGGATTACTATATGTAGATGCATAAGCTTGAAACAGGCTGTGATTGCAGAAATAAATACCTAAAGCATGATGTCTACCCACATGCATAACATGAGTGACCCTCCCCTTTTCACTATACACCCCCATAAGCTATTACAAATTATTACAACCTAAATGAATCAAGAAAAATAAAAAAATACATCAGAAATTAATGTTCCAACCAAGGAGAGCCTAATTCTGACTCCTAGTCTGAAACATGACATAAACCAACTTCCAAATATCAGATTTCCAAAGCCTTTCTCATTCTTTGGGTGTGTCAAAGTTCCAAGGAGCTTCATGAACTCCAGGCAGTGCTTACACCCAATTACATTTTCACGATCAGATTATAGTGCAGTGTGGAAGGGCCAACCCTCAAATGTCCAAGTTCAGAGAGAACTCAAGGTCCCCAAGGCAAGGCTCATAGGAGGGGGCAGAACTTAGAATCTAAGAATAAGTATAAGTGCAATAGAGGGGGAATTAGGGGAAGCCATGACAAAACTAGTGGTCCTGCCCAGCAATTAGGATGCTGGCACACCCCTGACCAGCCTGTCAGCTTGAGTTAGGGAGTTAGGACCTATTGAAGGTCAGGTTCAGACCTAGGCAAAATTTTGGATGCTGCCAGGCCATGAACTTTAACTTAGCACACATAGGGGAATGGGGGTATGGGGATTTTATAGCAAGTAGTAAACATAAAAGAAAGAACATGCTTAATATAGAGTAACAACAAAGTAAACCAGAACATGGCAACTGTAAAGTAAACACATTGGGAAGGAGCTGAAATTAAATTGGGACATACCAGTTTTAGGGAAAACAGGTAAGTAAAACAGCAGCCTTGGAAAGTCAAATTGCAAAGCAGTACAAAAAGTCTCAGCAGAGAGTAGAGAGTTTGAAAAAAAAAAGTATTGTGATTGGAAATTCAAAGTTCTAGAGTTGTAAAGTTTTCAAAGCTTAAAACTAAAAGCCTCTTGTCAATGCAGAAGGTCGAGCCCTTTTTATAGTGTAGCAAATAAGCAAGAAAAAGGTAAGGAAATATCATTGTGATCAGTCTCCCTTTAGTTAAGGTATTCTGATTTCAAACGCGCAAAACACTTATGGAAAGGGATTTAAAAAAATATTTTCCTAGTAGTATAATAAAGGTTAAGTACATAGAAGCTATTTAAGGCAACAAACTAATAGTACACGGTTTGTAAAAAAAGGAAAAGGAATCAAATAGTAAAAATTAAAAATTCAGACCTTTACTCGAATGAATCAAGTCAAGAAAAGGGGGTAAAGAAAGGTTCAATTAAGGAAAACCAGTAACAATCAAGTGAACACAATTAAAGGAATCCGGAATCAATCAGTAGTCTACAAAGCCTTTTTTGAAAGAAGAGTTCTCATATATAAACAGACAAACATGTAAATCAAGAAGAGACTGTCAAGTTATTTGAAAGAGAATTTTAATCAAAGAGAAGTTCGGAAACATGGGCAAAAGATACAGGTTCAACCTGCAGACTCATAGTGAGTCTGAGGGTCCAGGGTCCCAATGTGGAACCCTGACTCGAACACAAAACATAAATCGTCAAAAGGAAACCCCCAAATCCTAGGGTTTCACAATTGACTCAGACATGGAGGTGAGAATACAAGCCATTTGTTTCAGAGTCTCAACACAACAGATATGAGAGCATGCTTGAACGACAAAGGAAGAAAAATTATGAAGAACATACTTGAGGAAACTCAGAACCTAAACGAGTTCAGAAGAAGGACATAATACAACTTGAACACAAGTAGGTGAATCATGTAAGGACATAAACAGAGTCACAAAATCAAATAACTTTAACGGTAGGCACATATAGCAGAAGAGTAGTGAAAACATAGCAGAGATTAACAGGAGTAGAAAAGAAGAGGTAAAAGACAATACATGCATAAAAGAAATCATACGAACAAGGCATAAACAAACACACATAAAGCAAAGAAGAAAAAGAATCAGAAAGATTTTTTCAAAAATCCTTGCAGAAACCCTA
>NW_017676771.1:35083-39501 GCF_001879085.1 Nicotiana attenuata
CTCTGATATCATCAAACTCGGAGAAAGAATCGAAGAGGCCATCAAGAATGGTATGGTTTACAAATCTTGAAGCACTTGCAAGCCACCAATAAGGCTTTACAAACTGGTGGCGCGTCCAAGAAGAAAGATGTAAGTGCCATGATGGTCGCACAGGGAGCCAAATCACCACCAAAATACCACACTTACCCATCGCCTCCACTTACATATCAGCCCATCCCGAATTACCAAGCACCCGCACCCTCTTATCCACCTTCCGTTTACCAATCCTCTCCACCTCTCACATATCAACCCACCTCACCCAGATACTCTCAACCAGCACCTGTTTACCAAGCTTATAACACTCAACCCTCTCACTATCAATCACCACCCACCCGTTAAAATTTTCCGAGACCCAGACCAAATTTTGACCGTAAACCTCCCAGACAATACACAACCATCGTAGAACCAATTGACCAGTTATATGAAAGACTTAAAGCTGCTGGTTACGTCACTCCTATCCCAGCCAAAGCTCCAGAAAATCCCTCCCAGTGGGTCAACCCCAACAAGACCTGTGCGTATCACTCCGGCATGAAGGGACACACCCTTGACGAGTGCCGTTCATTGAAAGATAAGATTCAGACCCTGATCGACAATAAGGTCACTGTAGGAAAGGAGCCCGCTCCTAATGTTCGTAACAACCCCCTGCCTAACCACAAGGGTGGAGATATTCATATGATCGAGATCGAGGATGATTGGGACCCCAAAGGGTCAATAGGTTTGATTGTTGAAGGGGATGAACCAAAGAAGCCGGCGGTTACCCCTTAACCCAATTGTTGTGCAGAATCAGCCCTCCATGGATGGCGAAGTAAATATGTCTATACCTCTTGAATTTGAAGCGCCTCCCTCTGCAAAGGCGCCCGGACCAATCGAGGTTGAATTTGGAGTTCCAAAGGCACCTACACCCTTTGAAGTTGCTGTGTTACCACCAAGGGTGCCTATTCCGGTGGCAATGACTGACATAACACCATTCCACTCAAATGCCATACCATGGGATTACACTGCCGAAGCTAGGAGGAAAGGAAAAACAAAGACAGGAGAAACGATTGCCGCACAAGGAATGACTAGAACAGGGAGGGTCTACACCCCAGAGCACCTAGCCGAATCCGGTAAGCAAGCCCCGGGACGTCCCATTGAGACAGGACCCGACGATCTTTGGAGGAAAATACAGGCTAAGGAGTACTCAGTCGCTGAACAGCTGAACAAAACACCAGCACAGATATCTATCCTGGCTCTTCTGCAGAGTTCAGACGCTCACAAGAATGCCTTAATGAAGATACTAAGCGAAGCCTATGTGCCCAGCAATATAACCGGGGGTGAAATGGCGAATATGGTGGGGCAAGTGTTGGAGAGCCATAAAATAACCTTCCACTAAGACGAGTTCCCGCCAGAAGGTTTGAGCCACAACAAAGCACTGCACATCACCGTGCAATGTGAAGATTATTTCATCACTAGAGTCCTGACTGATGGAGGATCAAGCCTCAACATCTGTCCGCTGATAACTCTCAGAACCTTGGGGAAAAGCCTGCATGAGATCAAAGATGGGGCTATCAATGTCAAAGCCTTCGATGAATCCCAGAGATCTACTATTGGAGAAATCAGCCTGTGCTTGAAAATGGGGCCAACATGGTTCGACGTCCACTTCCAAGTGATAGACGTCCCGGCATCCTACAACTTGTTGTTGGGACGCCCCTGGATCCACGCTGCCGAAGCCGTAGCATCAACCCTGCATCAGGCGATAAAGTTTGAATGGAACCACCAAGAGGTGATCATTCATGGCGATGGTAGTAACCCCATATATAGTCGCCAGACTATCCCAGTGATCGGGGGCAGAAGGAAAATAGGCGGAGAGACATACCACCACATTGAAAGGGTCAACGCTGTAGACAAAGACAAGTGGTGGGACAACAAGATCGAAAGTATCCTGAATTGGTGCGGGTACGAGCCTGGAAAGGGACTTGGTAAAAATCTTCAGGGGATCACTAAGCCCATCAAACTGAAGAAGCATGGCACTACCTTTGGCTTAGGGTATGGTTACACTTGGGAAGAATTCCAGAACTGGTCGCTACCATGGCGCGGCCCCTACTATCCATTGGAGTTTCCGATACCCAGCCTGGAACAGACCTTCCAACTGGCAGATACTATATATGGGTCAGAAGAAGATGAAGCGTTGGCGGCCATGAAGAATTTGTTCCTGGAGGATGATGATATGGACTGTTTTGTTCTTTTCGAGGAGGAAGGGGAGGAAGGCTCTTCCGTACAAGCTATAAGCAGGAGAGACCACCTCAGCAACTGGTCAATTAGGACCGTCAGAGCCCGGAGGGTTTCGGGTTAGCAAGGCTAAACAAAAGCAGCATGCATCGCATTTTTTAGTTCATTTTACTAGTTGATTTTCTTTCCGCATTGTCTTTAATTTCGAAAAGAGCTCCGATGTTTCAAACAGCTTTGACTTTAATCAAAGCATTTCAGTTTATCATATATATCTCGCTTATTATTTTCTCTAACATTTACTCTATTTTATACAGCATTACTATTACTTATCTTGACGATGAACCAACGACTGTGACTTGCAACGAAACAACGCAACAAAAGGGCATAGACTCAGAAGAAGATGAAATACCTGAAGAGGTCGTCAGAGAGGTTGAGAATTTTGAGAATAGACCTAAGTCCAACCTGGAAGAAACTGAGGTCATTAATTTGGGAGATACAGAGAACGTCAAAGAAACTCGCATCAGTGTTCACTTGTCGCCATCAGAAAGGGAAAAGTGTACGGAATTTTTAAAAGAATATGAGGACATATTCGCCTGGTCGTATGATGATATGACTGGTCTCAGCACGGCCATTGTAGCTCATAAGTTGCAAACAGATCCAACCTGTCCACCGGTAAAGCAAAATCTCAGGATATTCAAGCCCGACATGAGTTTGAAAATCAAAGAAGAGGTTACTAAGCAAGTCAAAGCTAAGGTTCTCAAGGTAGTAGAGTATCCAACATGGTTAGCCAATATCATGCCGGTACCAAAGAAAGACGGGAAGGTTAGAATCTGTGTCGACTACCGGGATCTTAATCGGGCCAGTCCCAAAGATGACTTCCCCTTGCCAAACATACACATCCTCATCTGCGCCAAGCATGAGTTACAGTCTTTTGTTTATTTTTTCGCTGGATACCATCAGATATGGATGGACGAGGAAGATGCAGAGAAAACGGCTTTCATCACGCCATGGGGAATGTATTGTTACAAAATGATGCCATTTGGGTTGAAGAATGCTGGCGCCACCTATATGAGAGCCATGACTACTATCTTTCACGACATGATACACAAGGAGATCGAGGTATATGTGGACGACGTCATCATCAAATCCAAGAAAGCCATTGATCATATGGAAGATTTGAGAAAGTTCTTCAACAGGCTGAGAAGGTATAATCTGAAACTGAATCCCGCCAAATGTGCATTCGGGGTTCCTGCCGGAAAACTACTGGGTTTCATCATGAGCCGTCGAGGGATAGAATTGGACCCGTCAAAGGTCAAAGCCATTCAAGAATTGCCACCGCCAAAGAACAAGAAAGACGTGATGAGTTTCCTATTCATAGCTCAGTCCACAGTCATTTGTGAACCCATCTTTAAAATGCTAAAGAAAGACGCTGCTACTAGATGGACCGACGATTGTCAGAAAGCCTTTGACAGAATCAAGGAATACCTGTCAACGTCGCCGGTCTTGGTTCCTCCCAAGCTAGGAAGACCTCTATTGCTTTACCTTGCGGTATTGGATGGAGCATTCGGTTGTGTTCTGGGATAACATGATGAAACGGGGAGAAAAGAGCAAGCCATCTACTATCTCAGCAAGAAGTTCACCCCGTACGAGGCCCGGTATTCTCCATTAGAGCGCACCTGTGTTGCTCTGACTTGGGTAGCTCAGAAATTGAGGCATTATTTCTGTGCTCACACTACTTATCTCATATCCAGGATGGACCCGCTGAAGTATATTTTCCAGAAGCCCATGCCCACTGGCAAGCTCATCTTGTTGAGTGAGTTCGACATTGTTTACGTGACTCAGAAAGCAGTCAAGGGTCAAGCCATAGCAGATCACTTTGCCGAGAATCCCATTGAAGGAGAATACGAACCACTGAAAACGTATTTAGCTGACGAAGAAGTATACTTTGTAGGAGAAGATATTGCAGAATCCTACGACGGTTGGAGGTTGTTTTTCGACGGAGCCGCAAATTTCAAAGGAGTTGGCATAGGGGCAGTCCTAGTATCAGAAACCGGCTAGCACTACCCGGTATCCGCCAAGCTCAGGTTCCCTTGCACAAATAATATGGCCGAATACGAAGCCTGCATCCTGGGGCTCAAGATGTCCATTGACATGAACATTCAAGGGTTACT
>NW_017676772.1:0-39471 GCF_001879085.1 Nicotiana attenuata
TTTTTACCCCTTTACCCTAAACTTCCCGGTTTTAACCCAAAGTTTACCCCCCCCCCTTAAAACCCAAAAAAACGTTTTTTAGTTTTACCCGTAAAAATTTACCTTTTCGGTTTAACACGGTTAAAACTTTTTACCCGTTTCCCCAAAAATTTTTTTACGAAAGTTTCTTTAAAAAAACTCGTTTAAAAAACCCTAACGTACGAGGGTACCCTTGGGGGATTTTACCTGTACCCGTAACCGTTCCTAATCATGTGGGTCTTGTGAAAATACATGATTAGGTATGTTACGTGTCAAGAATCCTCGAGGATTCAAGCAACAAGGTTGGCCGAGTCTTTAATCCGATTAGGTATGCTTATTTTTCTTTCGTTCTTGTATTCCAGTAATCATTGCATTTAATGCATAGCAGTAGTTTAATTTTGAATGTGCTTTAATCTTGATTTAATTACTGTTCCAAATTTGTTCGAATATTGCCTGGTCAATGGCAGTGTGATGTTAGTTCCAATTTAAATTGATAATTGTTTCTTAATGCAATATTTAGGGTTGATTGATTGGTTATAGCTGATTTAGGTTAGACAAAATTAACCATAGTCAGTATTAAGTTAATTAAAGGGGGCTTGGGTAGTCTAGCAATTTCAGGAGGCTTAAAGGGTAGTTTGGACATGGGAAAAGGGTACTTTCAGCAGGATTGGTAGTTTTTGAAGAGGTTTGAGGGTAGAATAGGGATTGTGATAGGCATGGAACTTTCTAGGAGGGACTATAGTGTAGATTCTAATAAACTTAGGTTAGTTTCTTGCATAACAAGTCAGAAATAGTGGGGTAAACACTGAAATTAGAATAGGGACTAAGGGGGGTAAAGAAAATCTGAAAATTGGACTTAGTTCACCTATAAATAGGCAGTCATTTTGCCTTGAGAAGGAGGTTTTTGAAGTTGAAGAAAGAGGAGGGGGTCTGAAAGTTTAAGAGGGGAAAGGGAAAGCATTCTGGAGAAGGGGGGTAAGTTTTGAAATATGAAATTGGGAGAAGTTTGAGTGGAGAACATTTTCTGAAATTTGGAGAGGAATTAGAGTTTTAAAAATAGAAAATCCCAAGGGAAAACACTGTTCCATCGAAAATCCTGAAAAATCTTTGAAGCTGTCGTGGTATTTATTCTGTGATAAGTCATGAACAACTAGGAGTACTCCATCTAAATTGTTAAATTGAATCTGGGTAGTCAATCTGGGGCTGAACTTTTGGTTTTGCAACTGTTGATGTCTTAGTTCATTGCTGGAATTTCAATCTTGTTCCTGAGCTTGTTGAATGAATTGAATTAAAACTGTCCTTCAACTTCCCCTGGACTGCTGTTGCGACTGTCACTGCTACTGACCTTCTCCTTTTCTTGTTTGCAATTACCAGGTACACATTTGAATCTGTCCTGCTGTAATCCTGAGTTTGAAATAGAATGCAAATTTCACTTACTTGACCTTGCTGCCTGGCCTTAGCATACTGATAGTTGCACGGATAGGTAGACTTGATTGTATAAATTGGACTGCTACTGTGGTTGTTAGCTATAGCTTAGTCATTCTCATATTATATTGAGATCCAAACTAGGCATTGATTAGAATTAATTGTAAGATCAAACGTGTGTGCTGCGCTCTTGCAAAATAGATAGGACCATCAAGTTTAAATGTGGAATGCCCAGTAGAAATGATTATCGATTGTTTAATGTCTTTTTTCGTTAAATTCATGTTTTCAGTCTTAGAATGGGCAGATCACTGACGAAACTATCCAGGCCATGAATTGGGCCTAATACGACACAACTGTACAGTGGCAGGCCCAATATCTTCATGTTTTCTTTTAAAATTAAAATCTCTTCGTTGAGGCCCTGGGGCTTGACCTCGGAAGCCAGGTCTCATTGAATGCCAAGCTGGGCCTGTTTAAGGCCCATATTTGAAATAATAATATGAATAGTTCTGAACATGGGATTGAACAGCACTTTGGGCTAATTACCGAAGCCCAGCACACTGAAAGCCTCGCCGGCCTATCGAAGTTGCTTTTAAATTTAAGGATACTTGAATGGGATTAACAGTTTGGGCCTCCTGAGTAGCACATTCAAATTAAGAGGTTCTTCTTCTTGTTTAAGTGTGACTTGAGCTTGAGGCCCGAATTATGTGAATGTTAGTTTGTCACAATTAATCAACTAAGCCCCTTAGGTACAAAAGAGATGGAAATTGAATACGTTTAGCTTAGCCTTTAAATAAACACGAGATGAGCCTCGCAAAAAAATAAAATCCCAAAACGCATGGCCTTCATTTAATTAATTTTAACTCTTTAGAATTTCGAGGCGTGCCATTTAGTGGATTTCCATGGCCCTCGCAAAGTTAACAATGCGTAGTTGCTTTAGGCGCGTTATTTTAATAATTTTACCTTCCTGAATACGGGTGCACATTTATGTGACCCAAATCCCAAATCTCAACGAAGTCGAAGTGTGTTAATAATCACGGGTGCACTGGTGCGACGTGGTTCAAGACGCATTTTTACGATGTTGCAATTCTCTTAAAATAACAATGACAGTGGTCCAAAGTTAAAACACATAGGTCAAAACATGTACTAAAATCAAATATGTAGCCAAATCCGACAGTTGAGCGACCGTGCTAGAACCACGGAACTCGGGAATGCCTAACACCTTCTCCCGGGTTAACAGAATTCCTTACTCGGATTTCTGGTTCGCTGACTATGAACAGAGTCATAATTTCCTCGATTCGGGATTCAACCGGTGACTTGGGACACCATAAAACTCCCAGGTGGCGACTCTGAATTCTCTAGAATAACAAATCCCGTTTCGATTGTCACTTCAAGTTGGAAATAACTCCCTTTACTACGCCTTTGCGGGTGTAGTAAACTTAAAAGGAGGTGTGACACCTGGCCTAACCCCGGTGAAGTAGTGACGAGGCTAGGACCAGACTATCAAATAAACCTGTGCAGTTAAATCATGTACAGCGGAAAATAAAGGCCAAACTTTACAATTAAAGATAGGAAGGGGAAACATGTTGCGGAAAAATATCAATTAACAACAGAAATCCAATAGATAAATGTAAGGAACACTATAACTAAATTATCAACAAGAATCAGGAAATCAAAGACAAGTGCACAGTATCACCCTTCGTGCTTTACACTCTCTCACAAATATCATGTACGGCATCACCCTTCGTGCTTTACACTCTTCCTCACCCAAGCAACAATCACAAGCAATTTGGGTAAGGGAATCAATAACATCACAATAAAATCAAGTAACCACAGAAAACCAATAAATAAACGTGAAGAACATCATAACTCAGTGATCAACAAGAATCAGGAAAATCAAGGACAAGTGCACGGCATCACCCTTCGTGCTTTTACTCCCGTCCTCACCATAAGAATCAACAGAATCTGCACGGCATCACCCTTCGTACTTTTACTCTCGTCCTCACCATAAAAATCAATATAATCGGCACGGAATTGTACATCGTGCGGCACGACATCACCCTTCGTGCTTTACACTCTTCCTCACAAAAATCATACACGGCATCACCCTTCGTGCTTTAACACTCTCTCACCAAAATAATGCACGGCATCACCCTTCGTGCTTTAACACTCTTCCTCACCCAAACAACAATCACAAACAATAAGGGCAAGGAAATAAATGAAATCACAATGAAAATCCCGGCAAGGGAACATTATCAAAAGCAACAACATCCCGACAAGGGAACAATATTAAAAGCAACAACATCCCGGCAAGGGAACAATATTAAAAGCAACAACATCTCGACAAAGGAACAGTATGAAAAGCAACAACATCCCGGCAAGGGAACAATATTAAAAGCAACAACATCTCGGCAAGGGAACAATATTAAAAGCAACAATATCCCGGCAAGGGAGACAATATTATAATCCTCTTCTCTTTTTCACATTTACTTCACCACTCAATTTAAAACTTGAGCCAACGCTCTACTATGCTCAATTACCAATGATACTTTCACAATTCGATTCAAAACTTGAGTCAACGCTCTACAATGTTCAAATACCAATGATACTTTCACAAATCAATTCACAACTTAAGCCAACGCTCTTAAATGTACAAACACCAATGATACTTTCACAAACCTTGTTCAACAATAGAAATATCACATAAGGCATGAACAATACAAAACAGAGTCACTTTAGTCATAGTATAAGACTCAAGGGCATGCTTGACACCAACGTATAGATACTCGTCACCATGCCTATACGTCGTACTCAACAATTAACACATAGCAAATACGACACGACTCCTAATCCCTCAAGCTAAGGTTAGACCAAACACTTACCTCGAACTTCCACGGCCAATTCAAGCCTCAAACACCGCTTTTCCTTTAGAATTCGACTCCAAATTACTTGTATCTAGTCCAAATTAATTTAACAACATCAATAAATGCTAAATAATTCAATCCAAATGCTAAATTATAGGTTTTCTATCATTTTCCCCAAAAAGTCAAAAATCAATCCCGGGCCCGCTTGGTCAAAACACGAGGTTCGGACCAAAACCCGATCACCCATTCACCCACGAGCCCAAATGTGCAATTAGTTTCTAAATTCGACCCCAAAACGAGGTCTAAATCCCAATTAATCAAAAATCCCTAACTCTACCCAAATTCCTAATTTCTACCATAAAAACCCTAGATTTTTGGATGAAGATTGATGAAATGCAATGGAAAATCGAAAGAAAAAGGTTTAGAATCATATACGAATGCTTTGGGGAAGAACTTGTTCATTGAAAATCGCCTCAATGCTCTCTAGTTTTGAAAATATGAAAATACGGACTCAATCCTGATTTTGCTACTGTTTTTAATTCACTGGACAGGCCTTCTTCGCATTCGCGAAGGGTCAGGCCCATTTGCCTTCGCGTTCGCGTTTAGTGGCTCGCTTTGGCGGAGCTTTAGCTCCTCAAGCCATCGCGTTCGCGGGCCAGTGGTCGCGTTCGCGTAGAACAAAAATCCCTTTCCCCCTCTCCCGGCCAAAAGGCCTTCGCGTTCGCGATAGCAGGTCCGCGGTCGCGAAGGATAGCCACCCCATGGCTTCGCGTTCGCGACCTGGTTCTCGCGTTCGCGACCTGGTTCTCGCGTTCGCATAGAAGGAATTGTCCTTCATCCTGACTTACCCTTCGCGTTCGCGTGATTCCTTCCGTGAACGCGAAGAACAAAACTCCAGAATACCAGAAACTGAAAACCTGCAACTTTTCTAAGTGTAAAATCATCCCGAAACCTATACAAAACTGACCCGAGCCCTCGAAGCTCCAAACCAAACATGCATACTAGCTCAAAAACATCATATGGACTTACTCATGCGATCAAATCGCCAAATTAACAGCTTTAACAACGAATTTAGCATCAAAATCAAAGAAAAATATCAAGAACACTTAAGTTTCAAATTTCACAACCGAGGGTCCGATTCGCGTCATTTCAAGTCCGTTTCTTACCAAATTTTACAGGCTCAATCTAAACGTCATATAAGACCTGTACCGGGCTCCGGAACCAAGATACGGGCCCGATACCATCAATTTCAAAAACATTCAAATTTCCAAAAACGCATATATATTCCAAAAAATAATTTTCTTTAAAAATTCATTCCTCGGGCTTGGGACCTCGGAATTCTATTCCGGGCATACGCCCAAGTCCCATATTTTCCTACGGACCCTCCGGGACCGTCAAATCACAGGTCTGGATTCGTTTACCCAAAATATTGACCGAAGTCAACTCAAATTCATTATAAAAGCAAAATTTACCATTTTTCATAGATTTTCACATAATGACTTTCCAGATACACGCCCGAACTGCGCACGCAAATCGAGGTGAGACATATAGGAGGTTTTTAGGCCTCGGAACACAGAATTTATTTCTAAAACAAGTGATAACCTTTTGGGTCATCACACGAGGCGACCCGGAGACTTGGAGGTATATCTGCCGCGTCCGCAGACCTAGAAGTCCCTCTTTATTGTCCCTTTAGCTATAGACTTCTTGTATTTTCCTTTTTTTTAGACTTCTGGAGTTAGAACACTATGTATTTTCTTTAGCTTGTGGTTCATGAGATTTCGGGTTTTGGGAGTGTTTCGTGTTCAGTTTGAGAGAGTGATATTATATATGCCGAGCAGCATTTTAAACTTGTTTATTATGTTACACGTAAATTGCTAGTTTCGTATCTTTATTTCCCTTTTCCGCAAATTGTTAGGCTTACCTAGCCATAGAGACTAGGTGCCGTCACGACAGTTCACGGAGGGAGAACTTGGGTTGTGACAATCCCAAAAGTAAAAATTATGTTTCTTAACAATATAAGCTTAAATTACTGCAAAAAGTCTTTTTGAACAAAGGTATACATATATATATAATCAAATACAATAAATTTTATAATAAAAGCAAATACAATAAAATTAAAATAAAACCATATACCATAAATAAAATAAGCCAATCGCGTCTTATATAAGAGTGGAAAACAAAACAGTTACCATAATTGATAATTTAAATTGACTCAATTGTTCATTTAATCAACAACAAAAAAAGGTTGGAACAATAAAAGCTGATATTTGACATGTAAATCTAGGAATTTTTTTTATAACTGAAACATTCACAAATATAATTAAGAATAAAATTTAGATTCAAAGTGCAATAGAAACAAAGGAAGAAACTTACAAAGCAAGTTAAAAAAGAAATAGAACTTGACCATTACTGTAGTTACCTTCAACTAAAATTTTGTTTTACAGTATGCAATAAGAATATAGACATTACAATATAGATGTTGCATGATACAAAATGCAACGATCTAAACAATTACAAAAAAATATTACAAATAAGTAATTGTAAACTAATAATTATACATGAGATATTATAGTCAAAATCAAAAGTGACAAGCACAAATGACTTTACCTTCGCAGAAGTTGGCACTGTCACAAGTTTACGACAAAGAACGTGAAATATTGGCTTCTTTTTAAAAAAGTGTCCCTCCTTATTCTAAATAGTTTTGATTTTAAAATTCTAGAAAATAAAATTGACTTTGTTTGGTAAAAGAATTCTAAACCTAATATGACATTAATTACTTCTCCTTATTCGATATCAGTAAAATAATACTAAACCTAAAGTAATAATAGTTGCTGCTATCGGTTTTGGTTCTAAAATTCTAGAAAATCAAAAATTGACTCTGTATTTTACGGCAATTATGGTAAAAGAATGCTAAATCTAATGACATTAATTGCTTCTTCTTATAATTGTATCATACGTCAATTATAACCACACAAAAAAAAAATACTAAACATAAACTAATATTAATTGCTGAGTGAATTTGGTAAAAGAATCATAAACCTAACGTGACATTAATACTATTATACCGACCCTTTGATAAAATATAATACTAAAACTTAAGGTAACATTAATTGCTGGACAATTTAATTTTGGTTTTTCTAATTTGTGTCTATATTTACAATTTTATCAAACATAAAATGCATTTACGAAGGGTAAAAAACACGAATGACATTTCGTTAAGGGCCTTTGTGCTTTTAATATAACTAATCTTAGGGTACGCGCTTTGCTTACCCTATCTCAGTTGAGTAATTTTTTAAACCAAAATCACATAATATTTTATATATTCAAAATTGTGCTTGTATTTGAGTTATATAATAAAATTTTAAGCTTATGATTTTATTAACGTTGATTCTATGTAGTAACTCAATAAAAGAAAGAAATTTTGTCACATAAAAATCATCAATCATCTTTCAATATATTCAACTTAAACTTAGTTTTTCCCACAAGCAAAATGTAATATTGTTCTATTTCTCTAAGCAATACTTAACACTATATTTCTACTCTTGTTTTTATTTTGGATAGTTATTTCTCTATCCATGCACACGACCATACATGCAAGGACTACTTGTGTATAGATACCAAATACAACAAGTCTTGTATAGTAATAACTAAATAAAAAATTCCATTTGTAAGGGTTCTTAACTAAAAGCATACTTCAATATTTTTTTACGCAAGACATGGTACTTATTGTCAATATAACACACTTACAATGTCAATAGAACACAATAATATAAAAATAACTAAATAATAAGAAGTCTAATTTCTATTGCCAATTCTCCTCAGAGAGTGACTATTTATGAATGTCTTAATTTGATAGGTCCGATAATTATTTGATTTTAGCACACTCCTCATACATAAATTATTTTACACTACCATTAATTATTCGAATTCACGAAATTGAGTTAGCTATTTTCCTATGGTATTCAACTGACTAAAGCGCCTACCTATTTTTATTAAAGTATTTACCATTGAAAACTCTTGCTGGATCCCTGGTGATACTTTTCGATACATGAATACGTCAATTATAGAAGATAGGGGTAAAACTATTGATAATTGATCACGCCCAACTCTAGTCCTAAAAAGGATAAGCGGTCGCTGCAAATATAATCTGGTCTATAAGTCCGGAGTCGAATCCCACAGAGAACTAAGGCTTAGCTATATCTGTTTAATATCACTAAGAAGACAAGTTTGAACAATTTTCTAAATTATAAAGATCGAGATTTATATTTCTAACTAATTAACTACCAAATACTACAAAACGGTAAAATTATCAACTAACGAGACAAAAGGGGAGACTAAATTAAGGAGGTCTAGAGTTATGATTTCCCCAATTGTCGGATTCCTTCTAGCTATGTTCCCTATAATTTCGCCAATGTATTCTCTACTGATCGTGAGCACTTTAGGTGCCGTAATTCTCTCTCAAGCAACTACAATAATTTACTAGACATATTCTCTCGAACTACGCTAGTTGGCTTTATCTAACCGCTCATTATGACCACGTCAAGACTTTGTTATTTCTAAACCTGCCTTTAAACTCACTGTATTGATTTCTCACATACGTTAGGAGTGACGTTGTTCAACAACCACCTAAATATGTATCCTTTCTCAAGCAACACATAATAAATAGGCACAGTCAATCGATGGCCATTCAATCAACAACAATAAACACGTAGTTGAACAAGTAGAGAAATCCAACGGCTCAATTATATAAAAACATAACAAGAATTTATCCTACAAAAGGTTCCATCAAAACCCTAGATAACCAATTAGCTATTCATAATAGTACGTAAAACTACAATACTAAAAATCATAACCAACAATGAAAAAATAGGAAGAGAAAGGAAAAACTCGTAGAAGAATTCCCAGCCTTGCTCCTATTGCGTCTATGCCTCCTTAGGTCAAATCTGTGTCAAAAACGTGTCCAACCTCCTCAAAATACCGTTTTTCCATGTATATATACCAAGTAGGGTCAGGCCCAAACAATTATACCTTCTTCTATGTGAAAAAGGATAATTTTTCAGGTCTAGACGCTCGCGGGCGCGGTATTTTCCCAGTGCACTGCCTCAGTCCGCGTCCAAGTCCTCGGTCGCGGTTTCGACCGTGTTTTTCACCTTGTTCCGTTTAGGATTTGAAAAAACGTAAAACATGAAAATTGTAGCTCTTTGAGTTAGATTTCCAACCATATATTCTGGAGCACAAATGGAGTTCTTAGCAAAATGTTATGTGCATTTTACTAAACAGTGCGCAATATGCCTACTCGATTCTTCGTTTCGTTGCTCTATCATCCGTTGATCCCCGAATACGATTCCGGCTTAATTCCTTGGGCTTTTACTCAGACTTCAAAGCTTCAAATCACTTGAATTCATTCCATAACATCTACATAGCTCGGAATCACTCCTACAAGGCATAAAACACACAATTAGTGCAAAACACTAGTGATTAAAGCGCAAACTCAACTAAAGTGCAGTAAATTAGAGTGTAATAATCGACTAAAATACGTAATTATAGCCTATCGTCAACACCCCATACTTAAATCATTGCTCGTCCTCGAGCAATCAAACTACACTTTATATAGACACGACATTTTTAAACAATTCTCCTAACTCGTCACACTACTTAAAATAGACTAAGCACAAAAGCGTAACATCTTCACCTCAAGATTTGACTCGCAAATACCACGTATTATTCACAACTCAACCACTTACTCTAACATAGAGGTCACTAACGTTACCTCTCCTTCACGAATCAAGTGCCGTACACAACAAAAGAGAGTAGTTCGACATAATAAAATTTAAGACCACTTAGGAACTCAAGATAGAAAGAAATCACTCACTCTCAGAAATAGCATTCATATGCCACAAAAGATGCACCATAGGCTTGCCCGTAGTGTACTACTCTACTAATCGAGCTTATTTAGTCTAAGATCAAGTAGGACATTATTTGGTTGTAATGTAGGCTGCGGGACGGGTAGGATACATTTAGATATAAGAGTGACTACACCCCCCTAAGCACTTTAATGCATATACTTTAACATTCAAACCACATACTTATGTCAAACCAAACTCCACATTCACCTCAATGTATATTACCCCATACTTCTTTAAGCACAATTACATCAAGAGTCACCACTTATCAAGGAATACTTTTTTTTTCACAGCAATACAACTATTTTTTTCCAATTCAAGTGGCTCTTACTTGTTCAAAACAGTGCTCCTTTCTCCTTATTTCATTAGTTCCACTCAAAAGCCAAACCAGTCACCCCACACTTTAACTTTTACACAATTCATAAACAATTCAAGTGCTCATGAGAGGCTACAATGGTTCAAATAGATGGTTAATTCAAACAAATGGATAAGGCTTGTAATGTGGTTGCCAAAGAAACAGGATTACAGGCTCAAAGGGGTTAACTACGATACATAACAATTAGGCAGGTAAAATATACATATCTGGCTCAACAAAGAAATGCCTATATCACTTCCAAGACTGAACAAACTACTACTTCACTTTGCAAACACACAGGGCAAGTTCTAGGCATCAAATGCAATGCACAGAATCACACCCAAACCTCACACACACATGGCACATAACTCACTCAGGATTGGTTTCATCAAGTGTAACGACCCGACCGGTTGTTTTGAGCTCTAGCGCATCGTTCAGCAGTTTTAAGCCCTGAGTAGCTTCACTTCAGGTATTATGACTTGTACGCGTGGTCGAAATTGAGTTCCGGGAAGTTCGGAGTTGATTTGGAGAGAGAATTCTCATTTCAAAAGCTTTAAGTTGAAAGAATTGACTATGATTGGATTTTTGAGTAAACGACCTCGGAATCGGGATTCGAAGGTTCCAGCAGGTTTGTATGATGATTTCAGACTTGGGCATATGTCCGAACTGCGTTTTGGAAGACCCGGGAACGTTTCGGCACCTATTGTGGAAGTTAGCATTTTTGGAAAAATTTCATGAGTCTGGGTTAAAGTGCATTTAAGTGTTATCAATGTCTGTTTAGGATTCCGAGTCTGGGAATAGCTCCGAATGGTGATACTGGTATTAGGAGCGCGATCGGAAGTGAATTCAGAGGTCCGTGGGTCATTTTGGAGTCATTTGGCTAAAGATAGAAATTTGAAGGTTTTTGAGAAGTTTGACCGGGAGTGGACTTTTTAATATCGGGGTCGGATTCTGATTCCGGAAGTTGGAGTAGGTCCGTAATGTTGAATACGACTTGTGTGCAAACTTTGAGGTCAATCGGACGTGGTTTGATAGGTTCAAGCATCGAAAGTAGAAGTTTGAAATTTTAAAGTTCATCAAGTTTAATTTGGAGTGCGATTCATGATTCTAGCGTTGTTTGATATGATTTGAAGCCTTGAGCAAGTCCGTATTATGTTTTTAGACTTGTGCGGGTGGTTGGTTTGGATCCCCGGGGGCTCGGGTGAGTTTCGGAGTAGCTTCGGAGCATTTTGCTAAGAAATGGGATTGTTGGTACTGGTATGATCGCAATTGCGATGTTTTGGTGGCAAATGCGGTCATCGCATTTGCAAGGTGTTGTTCGCATTTGCGAACCTGGGTGACTGAGGGGATGGTTCGCATTTGCGACAAACGGGCCGCTTTTGCGAGGCCTGAAGGGTTCGCATTTGTGAAACCCTTATCGCATTTGCGAAATGGGCCAGTCCAGTCGGGGGTCGGATTTGTGATGCAATCTTCGCATTTGCGACCTTCTTGTCGCAAATGCGACGATGTAAGGGGGAGCAGGCTTCGCATTTACAAGGCTTTTGTCGCATTTGCCACCCTCGCATTTGCAAACCTGGTGTCGCAAATGCGACATCAGAGGCCTGTGTCCAGCTTTTAAAAACGGGACTTAAGGCCATTTATTTCATTTCACTTCTACACTTAGGCGATTTGGGAGCTTTCAAAGAGAGGTTTTCAACCTAGCATTGTGAGGTAAGTTATTTCTACTCAATGTGAGTTTAATACTTGGGTTTTGGCTAGATTAACACACAAAAATTAGTAAAAATCATGGGAATTGAGTAAAACCTAGGGTTTTGATAAAAGCAAGATTTAACCACAAAATTTGTTATGGAATGAAGTAGAAAACATATATTACTGATCCTTAGGTTATGGGTAACAACTTTCTTCAAAAAATTTCGGAATCTGGGCACGTGGGCCTGGGGATGAATTTTAGGAACCTTGAATTTAGGGTTGGGAAATTGGTTTATTAAGTAGAATATGAACTTTTGATCATGAATTGACTAGTTCTTACCCCATTTGAATAATTTTTGATCGTTCGGCTCCAATTTGGAGGTTTGAGCGTGTTCTTGTATTTGGATATAGGCTTGGGAGCGAGGCGAGTGATCGGGTCCAACCCTGCACCACTACAAAGTGGCAAGAGCGGTCGTTGCAGCTTTTACCCGAGAAGGTCGGGATCGAATCCACAAGGATCTAGAACGATGTTTGGAGTTGGATTTCTATCTAATCTAGCAGTACGTAGTGCTCTTGATTACACTTCCAATCATATTTGTTTGTATGTTATTTCTAATTTTACGCTAATCATATACGAAACTAAACTAAGTATGATTGCTTATACGGTTTTCTAAATGGTTAACGAGGCACTAGGGAAGTGACTCTCTCCTAGGTGAATACTTGATGGGTTCTAAAGCCTAAGGCAAAGCTGTTATGTTTGGGATCGCGATATAGCCAATTCACGATACTACTCACTCTATACCTCTCGGTAGCTTGAGTGACTTTGCCCTAATTGACTTTCTCAAGACCAATTGGGTGTCAAAATTATGCAGGCAATGTAGGCTCAAGTCGGGTATTACTATCTCCAGTTTTAACCCTTTAATTGGGGCTATCTCTTGAATACGCCCCAATTTCTTGTTGGACTGATTTTCCTAGACTCAAGCTCTCTTTCTCAAGAAGAGCCCAAGTCAAATAGGCACAAATTAGTGTTTGCAACCACTAATTCAACATGGATAACAGAAATCAGTCCAAATATCAACCACCCTTAAACATCTAAGCCTTAGAACAAAAGACCCATCAAATACCCACACTAGGGTTGAGCCACAACCCTAGTTATTGGGTCTAGCTACTCATAATAATGGAAGAAATCAGATATTTAGATGAAGAATAACCCATATAATATGTTTACAAGCAAAGAATTAAAGATTCAATGTTAAACCAACTATAAAATTACTCAAAATAGGCTAAAACCACCGTTCACGTGCTCAACTAAAAGATAGATACCCTAAAAATATGAAAAAGAAGTATTTATACAAGGCCAAATTTTCTGGAAAAAAATACCCCTGACGGAGGTACCACGGAAAATGCACCGCGACCGCAGTGAGGCTTTTTGGCTTGATTTCTGAGTCTCTAAATCTGTCCATCACGGACCGCATAAAATGCACCGCGGCCGCGGTGGCTTCACTGCGGTCCGCACAAAATGGACCGCGATCGCAGTGGCTTCCAACTTCCAAACTCCCAGCTCTCTGAATCCCCTCTTCGCGGACCGCATAAAATGGATTGCGGCCACGATGAGGCTACTGCGGCCGTGAAGAATCTACCGCGCACCGTAGTGCTTGATCTTCCAAAATTGCATCTCTCTGATCTTTTCCACCGCGAACCGCACTAAATGGACTGCGGCCGCGATGAGTCTATTGCGGTTGCAGTGGATTTTATGCCGCAGCAGTGCCTTGACTTGTTCTTGGTACTTGTGCAGGTTTCGCTCCTTTTTGAGCTGGTTTTGACTACTTGTCACTTTTTTGACCAAACCCTGCAAACAAGTACAATATGTAAGCCTTTTGGGACTATTTGTATACATTTTTAATCAAAACTCAAGTAAAAAGGAGTGTAAAATGAACTAGAATCCCTAGTTATCAACTCCCCCAGACTTAAGCTTTTGCTTGTCCTCAAGCAAACAAATTAAGTCCCACCTCCTTAAGAATACAACCAAGAAAATTCAGCTGACCTAAAGTGACCTCATCTAGCATCAATTGGGACTAACAATTGCCCTCAATTCAAATGAATCATTAACAACATTCAACCTTTTAAACACCATGGTTTTAGTGCAACACAAAAGCATCAAGAATTGACTCAACTCATCAAGGAAACTCTTTCTACTACTTTGGTCATTGTGGGACCCAAACTCATACTCCTCAACTCTCCATAAGCAACCCTCACTTTTAGGTTGTAGCACTCAGAACGAGGATTGTGGAAAACACACTCATCTCTCTCAAAGAAAGGTCACAAGTCCGGCTATAAGTACCATAAGCTTGCCCCTTATGTGAATCACCACTAATGTAAGCTTCATTCAACTCAAGATCATGTAGGGCTTTTGTGGAGAAATAGTGAAGGCTTTTGGTTCAGGGTCGGAAATATTTGGTCTAAGTAGGTTCCATCTTCCCTTAAGCACATCATTTGCTTCATTTTGGCACACATTCTCTTGACTTTTTGAGTCATTTATTTCTTTCTTAGGGGTTAGATAGACACACTGTCACCCTTTCTTGATCATTTCAAAACTTTTTCTCCTTTCTAAACTTTCCACGCCTTTCATCACTTTACTTTTATTGAATCCCTTCATTTCTTCTATATTGTTCATTCTTTTTGACTTTTTGATTTTCTTTCTTTTTCTTTTTACCTTTCCTTTTCTTTGTTTTTGCACCTTTTACCACTTTGTTGCATTCCTCGTCTCTCCCCCCAAACTTATGCTTTTGCCTTGTGCTAAGGAAAGTTAGGTTGCCAAGAGAGGGTCTTTTTAAAACGGGTAAAGGCTTCTATCATGGTTTTTGAAGGAAAAAGGGCTATGGCTCAAAGGGGTTGACTAGGGACATTATCATTGGTAGGCTATGGATGTTTTCAAGATATCATTCGAATCAAGGAGAGCCTACAATCACTTCTCAAGTCAAACTACACTTAGGATTTCGCCTAGACAAACATTCAGGGCAAGTTCTAGACTCAATGGCACGGGACTTGGACTTGCAATTCAAATTCTCACCACACAAGCTATAGGATTGCTAAAGAGACAGAGTCGAGGGCCCACAACGACCTTAGCTAAGATTTGAGCAACACAGATGGTTCCGAAAAACCACTTGATGATTGTCGGCCAACACAAGAGTCTCAAGGTCACAACTATCACCATCCTATACACACCAATTTGTTTTTGACCATAAGATCAAAGGCAAATGTGTTAGGCCCAAGTGAAGCTTTGCCTGAGGCACTATTACTCACTAGCTACTATTTACACAAAAACAAAACGAAAACAGACTCAAACCCTTAAGAAGGTTGTCATGCCATCCATCATCGAGAAGAGCCACCCGGTTCACACAAATTCCACCTTTGGAAAGAACCGTGGCATTAAGAAAACCAAAGGCTTATTGCACGCAAAATTCAAAATAAGAAGCTACGAAAATGAAGTAAGAAGCTATGAAAGAAAATGCGGAAAGTAAAATGAATATGTACAATAGGGGATTTAGACGAATATACATAAGAGGGAATGAATATATACACCAGAAAGTAACTTTATATACAAACCAAAGTTGCAAAGTACAAAAAGTGAAATAAACTGGTAAAATTATGTACATACCAAAAGTGAAAATCGAAGCATAACAAAACGAAAATAGTATCATATTTACAACCAAATATCATCAAAATAGGGCTACCCCTTCAAATGAAAGCTAGCATCGTCCTCAATGCTAACTATCCAAAAATAGCTCAAGAAAAGATAGAGAGTAAAGAAAACTCCTTATTGGTCCTGGGTCTGCTGGGATCATGAGCCTGGGTCCCTGGGTCCTCTGACTGCTCGAGAACCTGTGACTGGATCCCTGTAACCTGTGCCTGCACTGGGACCTGAGGCTACTATGAGACCTGGGGCTGGCTGGAAGAACCTCCCTGCGGGTCCTCCAACTCAATGACTGCATCATCTACTCGGGGGATCACTCTCCTCGTCTTTGGTTCCCTCTCCAACTCCTATAACGACTCAGTCTGAGCTGCTGGAACTGGGTCATGCAATAGAAGCTCCAATGGCAAGTGATCAGCAGCCTTCATCTTCTCCACTTCTGCCCTCAACTCCTTCACAGACTCCCTGGAGGCTCGAGTCTTTCTCAGCTTCTTTGTCTCCTTTGTCAGCTCTGTTAATGCCTTCCCATGAGCACCTACAACCTCCAATATCGACTGCTGGTTCTCCAAGATCTTCTTCTGGTTGGCCAGAAGCTCCTTGAGAGTCTCCTCCACTAGCTCTGGAACCTGTGGCTGTAGGGGTACGGATTGGGCTGCCACTGAGGTAGAAAGCACAGACAGCTTAGAAGTAGCTGCCTGCATCCAGTTGTTGATACTGGCAAGGGTCTGGCTCAAACGGTGGGCAGTCAATGGGTAGGCTGTGGATGAGGGAATATCTGGAGCAGTGGAAGTAGAGGGTCCTGGGGCAATATCTGGTGTAGCTGAGGGAGGCTGAGTAGAAGGGACTACTACTACTGGCTCTTCAGACTGGCCAGTAGAAGTAGTGGCTTGTCCTTTTGGATCTTTGTTTTTGGGGTTGTCATCACTCTTTAGGCTGTACCAGGAAAAAGGCAGCTTTGGTTTCACCTTCATATTAAACTTCCTTTTCTCCACCTCCAGGTCCTCAAAGTACATTGTCAGGAAATTTGGGAAGGGATATGATCTATCACCTTCATTGACCACTTGTGTGATCACACGAGACATGACATTCCCGACATTGATCGGGTACCCTTCCATAATTGAAGCCACCAAGATTGCTTGGGAGATAGGCATAGAGTTCTCATGAGTAGTGGGGTCCAGCCTGCTGCATACGAAAGTCTCCCACACCTTTGCTTCGAAGTTTAAAGTTCTCCTCAAAATTGGGACTCATGCTGTCAACCATGCTGGGGTGGTACCCGGGAGTGCCAGGTATTCTGCCAACCACGGACGGGCTGCCTCATCCAATGCCACCTTTTCTAAATATAATGATTCATCTTCCTCCAGAAAGCCAAGGTAGTCATTGATTGTCTTCCCATCGAACTTCACTGTCAAGTTCCGCACCTTAGTCACTTTAGTGCCCTATTTTATGTGGGCAGCATTGGTGTAGAACTCCTTGACTAAGTGCTCATTTGCCTCCTCGACGTTGCCTATAAAATATTCCCAGCCCGCTCCCTCTCTGAATTGCCTCTTCACATTAGGGTTGTGAGGCAGAAGATCCCTCTCAACGAATATCCATTCAAGTATCAATTTCCTCTCGGGCCACCACTCTCGGAACTTGTGGTATGCTATCTCACTAACAAATCTATCCTGCCAAGCCTTCGGGTTTCTAGTTCTCTCTACCCCCCCCCCCCCCCGGTTTGGGGCACACCCCCTCCTTCTTCAGCAATGGGATCCTCCTCGGGTATTGAAGCTGTAGGTGAGGTAGAAGAAGCACTATCACCGCTCTCAGCTGAGCCCTCAGACGACTCAGAAGAAATTTGGATTGAAGCTTGAGCAGTATGAGAGCCTGGAGGGGTACATTCATTTCTCAATCTCAGCCTCTCCGGGAAATCAGGAACATACTCCGGCACTGAATCAGACTCAGATGCCTCCTGGGAGGGTACATACTCACTTCCCTCTGAATGGAAGCAGCTCTATCTGCAGCCTTGATTTGTTTTCTTGTTTCTCCAATTACTTTCTGCACTTGGGGGGTCAATTTGATCATACCTCGTCCTCTACCCCGGGAGGACTTTCCTTTTCCTTTTTGTTTATCACCACCGCCGTGACTTAACCATTGTCTGCAAGGAGAATTCATTTAGATTTTTTTAGTATCACAGTACCAAGAGAAACAGTAAAGAATATAATTGAAGACAGCTTACTGCGGACCGCATAAAAACCAGTGCGGACGCAAAGGAATCACCGCGGACCGCACAAAATGGCACCGCGGTCCGCAGTGAAGTAGGGTTCAGAATACCCACTCTCTGATTCAGGGCACCGCGGACCGCAAAAAATGGTCTGCGGCCGCGGTAAGGCACCACGGACCGCGAAAAATTGACCGCGGCCGCGGTCCTCAAAATCAACCCCTCTGAAGTTTTCCACCGTGGACCGCGGAAAAACCATCGCAGCCGCGGAGAGGCACCGCGGACCGCAGAAAATCCACCGTGGTCGTGGTAAGCATAACTCAGCAACACCAACCTAGGGTTTCAATATTTGTTTTTTCATTTTTAGCCTAAATTCATATATTATCAATCCCCTAGGTAGTTGGTCATCATTTTCAACTAACTAACCCTAATCTAAACAGTATTATGTAACCCTATGCTACAAATTGAAAGAAAAAGGGAAGAAAAAGAAATAAAAACTAACAAATTAAAATAAAATAAAACAAAATTAAAGACTAGGCAAAGATTTGAAGTACCAACGATGAGATGCACACAGATGATTGAAACAGTGTTTGAATTTGCACTTAGGGCTAGGGATGAACAGTGCTTTTTACTATTTAGAGTGAAAATGAGCGAAAGGGTAAATGAGGGCCTGAGGTCCTATTTATAGAAAAAGGACCTGGGACCCACAATACCTACCCACCGCGGTCGCATAAAATGCACCGCGGACCGTGGTGCTTAACCACAAGAAGCACTGGCAAGGGAGTCACCACGGACCGCACAAATGCATTGCGGCCGTGGTGACAACTTCAGAGAACCCCCACTTTTAACTTTTCAACACTACGGACCGCAATAAAATTTTGCCCGCGCAATAAGGCCATTGCGGCCGCAGAAAATGCTATGCGACCGCGGTCCAAACTTCAGAGAGTGCAACATTTTTCCAAGTTGGTCCTGCACTGCATCAAAACAACCTTACACACATCTCACAACCAGTTAGTCCAAAAGCAAATCCTACACTAAAAAGAGAATCAAAGAAAAACAAAAAGAAAGAAACATGGGTTGCCTCCCAAGAAGCGCCTAATTTAACATTGTGGCACGATGCAGGTTGCCATCAAATCACTTTAGATAGATCATTGCCACCACGTGGCTGTCATCAATCATGCCAAGGTAGTGCTTGACTCTGTGCCCATTAACTCCGAAGATCTCTCCATTTTTGTTTTTCAAGTCAAGTGCACCAAACGGAGTCACAAGCACCACTTCAAAAGGTCCACTCCATTTCGGCTTAAGCTTTCCCGGAAACAGACGTAACCGAGAATTGAACAAGAGAACCAAATCACCCACTTTGAACTCCTTGCCACGAGCATATTTGTCATGAATGTACTTCATCTTGTCCTTGTACAAGGACGAACTAGAGTAGGCATGAAATCGGAACTCATCAAGTTCATTAAGCTGCTCCACACGAAGATTTGCTGCCACATCCCATTCAAGATTCAGCTTCCTCAAAGCCCACATGGCCTTGTGCTCTAACTCAACTGGAAGATGGCAAGCTTTCCCAAACACCAACAGTACGGAGACATACCAATCGGAGTCTTGTAAGCAGTCCTATAAGCCCATAGAGCATCATCCAATTTCTTTGACCAATCGGTCCTATTTGCATTGACCGTCTTTGACAATATACTCTTGATTTCCCTATTTGAGACTTCAACTTGGCCACTTGCCTGAGGATGATAAGGAGTAGAAACTTTGTGATTGACACCATACTTTGCAAGCAAAGTGTCAAAAGCTCTATTGCAAAAATGAGACCCCCCATCACTTATGATTGCTCGCGGAGTGCCAAACCTAGTAAAAATACTCTTCTTGAGAAACGCAACAACACTTCGGGCCTCATTATTGGGTAAAGCCTCAGCCTCAACCCACTTTGAAACATAGTCAACTGCCACTAGAATGTATGTGTTACCACATGAACTAACAAACGCGCCCATGAAATCAATGCCCCCCACATCAAAAATATCAACTTCGAGAATAGTATTGAGAGGCATCTCATCCTTCTTCGAAATACCACCCGCTCTTTGACATTCGTCGCATCTCTTCACAAGTTCACTTGCATCCTTGTACAAAGTTGGCCAGTAAAACCCACAACTAAGAACCTTTGAAGCTGTCCGCGCCCCACCATGATGACCGCCATAGGGAGAGGAATGACAAGCCTCTAAGATACTCAATTTCTCCTCCTCCGGGACACACATCCGGATCACACCGTCAGTGCAGATCTTGAACAAGTACGGCGCATCCCAATAGAAGTCCAAACTATCTCGTTTAAGCTTTTTTATTTGGGTAGAAGAGAGCTCACATGGGACAATACCAGTCACAAAGGAAATTAGCACGTCCGCAAACCATGGCATACCATTCACCGACACAGAAAGGAGTTGCTCATTGGGAAATGAATCATTGATATCTAGGCCATCGCAAGGCCTCCCCTCCTCCTCCAAGCGGGACAAGTGGTCCGCCACTTGTTTTTCACACCCTTTTCGGTCAATAATCTCCAAATCAAACTCTTGAAGTAATAAGACCCATCGCATCAGCCTAGCTTTGGAATCCTTCTTCATCATCAAGTATCAGAGTGCGACATGATCGGTATGAACTATGACCTTGGCTCCCATGAGATACGGCCGAAATTTCTCCATTGCAAACACAATAGCCAAAAACTCTTTTTCAGTCACCGTGTAATTCACTTGAGCATCATTCATTGTCTTGCTCGCATAATACACCGGGTGAAACATTTTATTCATTCTTTAACCCAAGACCGCCCCAACCGCAACATCACTCGCGTGACACATGAGCTCGAAAGGCAAGCTCCAATTGGGTGCGGTAATAATAGGAGTGGTGGTCAACTTGTACTTGTGGAGTTCAAAAGCTGTCATACATTCCTCATTGAACACAAACTTCGCATCCTTTTCCAAAAGTTTGCATAAAGGATTCACTACCTTCGAAAAGTCTTTGATAAATCTCCGGTAGAACCCCGCATGCCCAAGAAAACTTCTAACCCCCTTGACAGAAGTAGGGGGAGGAAGCCTTGAAATCACCTCAATTTTAGCTTTTTCCAACTCTATACCGTGCTTTGAGACTTTATGGCCAAGGACTATGCCCTCCTCAACCATGAAGTGGCATTTTTTCCAATTGAGCACAAGATTGGTTGCTTCACACCGGGCCAACACCCTATCAAGATTCTTCAAACATTCATCAAACGAGTTACCCACAATACTGAAGTCGTCCATGAACACCTCCAAAATGTCTTCCACAACCCGAATGGCATCCTAGAAAAGGCAAAGGTACCATATGGGCAAGTGAAGGTGGTCTTCTCCTGATCTTCCGAAGCAATCAAAATTTGGTTGTACCCAGAATATCCATCCAAGAAACAGTAGAAGGCACGCCCAGCAAGTCTATCTAGCATCTGGTCAATAAAAGGCAATGGAAAGTGATCTTTGCGGGTCATTTTGTTCAACTTGCGGTAATCCATGCACACCCTCCATCCGGTAACAGTCCTGGTAGGAATCAACTCATTCTGCGCATTGGTAACCACGGTCATACCACCCTTCTTTGGCACACATTGTCCAAGAACTATCAGAGATGGGGTACACAACCCCGGCATCCAACCACTTGATCACCTCCTTTTTCACAACTTCTTGCATTGCCTCGTTCAACCTCCTTTGATGTTTCAAGGAGGGCTTTGCATCATCTTCAAGAATAATCTTGTGCATACAAAAGGCGGGTCTTATCCCCCGAATATCAGCTAAAGTCCATCCAATTGTCTTCTTCCGTTTTTGGAGCACCGCCAATGTGGCATCTACCTGCATGTTAGTAAGACAAGAGGAAAGAATAACTGGCAAAGTTGAACTAGGGCCTAAGAATTCATATCTGAGGTGTGGAGGCAACGACTTCAACTCTAACACGGGAGGTTCCTCGATTGAGGGCTTTGTTGGTGGAATCTTCCTATTCTCAAGATCCAAAGATAGCTTCCGAGGATCATAAGAGTAAGAGCCCATCCCATGTAAAGCATTAACACACTCCACCCGGCATTCATCCTCATTTAAATCAAGATTCAACAATACCGCCTCTAGAGGGTCCTCGACATTGATCATTGTACTAGTATCATCAATTATCACTGCCGTGACAAGATCCACGAATGAGCACACTTCAGTATAGTTGGGCTGCTTCATTGACTTACACACATGAAAGACCACTTTTTTATCACCCACCCGGAAGGCGAGTTCCCCTGCTTCCACATCAACTAAGGCCTTCCCGGTTGCAAGGAAAGGTCTTCCCAATATTATAGGCACCTCAAAATTGACCTCATAGTCGAGAATCACAAAATCGTTGGCAAGATAAATTTGTCCACCCAGACAAGAACATCATCAATTATACCCAATGGCCTCTTTATTGATCTATCTTCCATTTTGCAATCTCATGGAAGTCGGCCTCGGTTGTCCAATACCCAAAGTCTTGAAAACTGAGTAGGGCATCAAGTTGATACTTGCCCCTAAATCACATAGAGCTTTTGCAAATTCTGCACTCCCAATGGTGCAAGGAATGGTGAAAGCACCAGGATCTTCTAGCTTCGGAGCCATTGAATGCACTATTGCACTAACTTGGTGGGTCATCTTGATAGTTTCACAACCCATGGATCTTTTCTTTGTCACCAAGTCTTTCATGAATTTAGCGTAACCCGGCATTTGTTCTAAATCCTCCACCAAAGGCACATTAATGGATAAGCTCTTCATCATGTCAATAAATTTCTTAAACTGGTTCTCATTTTTCTGCTTTGCGAGCCTTTGAGGATAAGGTGGAGGTGGCCTTGGCAAAGGAGCCTTGGCTTTAGGCACAACCGTTTCCGGCATGTCTATTACGTGTTCCCTAGACGGGTTCACGTCATTCTGAGATTCCACCTAGGTATCTTTGATATCAATCCTCACTTCTTCATTCAAGTTCTCATCAATCACATTCTCAACCACCAAAGGGATCTCATCGTCTTGCAACTCAACTTCATCACTCAAAATTTCTTTTTGTCTGGAGGCATTCACATCGCCGCCTCGTCCACTTCTTGTAGTTACCGCCATTGCATGCCCGGTATTGTTCCCACCCTTCGGGTTGACTAACACTAGGTAGAGCCCCCTTAGGGCGAGTATTCAAGGATTGTGAGATTTGGCCTAGTTGAACCTCCAAGTTTCTGATTGAGGTATTGTGGGATGCCAACTGAGCATCGGAGTCAGCATTCTTTTTCATCATCTGTTCAAACATCATCTCGATTCTTCCCATGTCATTGTTGGATGAACTAGGACCTTGGGACGGAAATGGGGGTGGATTGTTCGATTGTTGATACATCGGGGACCTTTGAAAGCCTTGACCCCGATTTCCCTGATTGCTATTGTTCCAACCACCCTGATTGTTGTTTCCACCCTAGTTGTTGTTGTTGTCGCCCCAATTACCCTAATTATTTTGATTATTGTTCTGGTTGCCCCAATTTGAATTTTGGTTGTTGTTCCCCCAATTATTATTCCCTTGTTGTTGTTGATTTCCCCAATTGCTTTGGGAACTCCATTGTTGCTGTTGGTTAGAAGAATTGCCCCTTTGGCCTTGATAGTTGTTCACGTATTGCACTTCTTCATTCTGCTCATCATACCCATCATCTTGGAACCCACCACTATCTTGGTCATATTGATCTGAATTCCCATGGTTCTGTTGCCCTCTTTGTCTTCTTTTGTTCACTAACATGTTGACACCCTCCATAGCATTCACTTGTCGTGGAGTTTGAACCTGTTGTAATTGTGCCTTTGCTAGCTGGTTCATGGTTGTTGTCAGTTCTGTTATTGCCTGCCCATGATCATGGAGCTCTTTGTGCAAGTGAATGACCGTGGGGTCACCCTGTGGCACATTTGCTCTACTTTTCCAAGCGGAAGAAGTGTCCGCCATCTCATCCAATATCTCACAAGCTTGATCATGTGGTGTGTTCATGAAATTGCCCCCAGCTAATTGGTTCACTATGCACTGATTTGTTGTGTTAGTGCCTCGGTAGAATGTCTGTTGTATCATTGCCTCACTCATATCATTGTTTGGGCATTCCTTCACCATAGTTCGGTATCGCTCCCATATCTCATGCAATGGTTCGTTGGGCTCCTGTTGAAAAGCTAAGATTTCATCCCTCAAGGTTGCCATGTGACCCGGCGAGAAAAACTTTGCAATGAATTTGTCCGCCAACTCATCCCATGTATGGATGGAGTGGTTGGGGAGTCTCTCCAGCCAGTCTAATGCCTTCCCTCGAAGAGAGAAAGGGAATAGTCTCAACCGCAAGGCATCCTCGGACACGTTCATTTTCTTTCTCCCCCAACATGTATCAACAAATCCTTTAAGGTGCTTGTAAGCATTTTGATGGGGAGCACCCGTAAAATACCCTCGCTGCTCCGACAATGTCAGCATCACCGACAATGTCAGCATCACGTTGGTAATTTGAAAATTGCCCGCTCGGATTCAAGGTGGGACAATTGCACTAGCATATCCTTAGTTGGGAAGCACTCGAGGTACAGCTCTGGGAGGTGGTGGGGAGAGTCTGAAATATTATTATCATTGGCCTGTCGACCTCTCCTTTGTCCTTCAGGTACAAGAGGCACCTCATCTTCTCCGTTATCGTCAACCTCCTCCCCCGGGACCACATTTCCAAGAGGATCATTGTTGTTGTTTACCGCCATTTTGTACCTGAATTGGCGTCACACACAAATTAGTATTACAGAAGGAAAGAAAAATAATGTGCAAAACTATTTAGATAGATAGCCAAAACTGTTAGCTCCCCGGCAACGGCGCCAAAAAGTGATCGGGTCCAACCCTGCACCACTACAAAGTGGCAAGACCAGTCGATGCAGCTTTTACCCGAGAAGGTTGGGATCGAATCAACAGGGAGCTAGAACAATGTTTGGAGTTGGATTTCTATCTAATCTAAGCAGTGTGTAGTGCTCTTGATTACACTTCCAATCATATTTGTTTGTTTGTTACTTCTAATATTATGCTAATGATATACGAAACTAAACTAAGTATGATTGCTTGTACAGTTTTCTAAATGGTTAACGAGGCAATAGGGAAGTGACTTTCTCCTAGGTGAATACTTGACGGGTTCTAAAGCCTAAGGCAAAGCTGTTATGTTTGGGATCGCGATATAGCCAATGCACGATACTGCTCACTCTATACCTCTCGGTAGCTTGAGTGACTTCGCCCTAATTGACTTTCTCAAGACCAATTGGGTGTCAAAATTATGCAAGCAATGCAGGCTCAAGTCGGGTATTACTATCTCAAGATTTAACCCTTTAATTGGGGCTATCAATCTCTTGAATATGCCCCAATTTCTTGTTGGACTGATTTTTCTAGACTCAAGCTCTCTTTCTCAAGAAGATCCCAAGTCAAATAGGCACAAATTAGTGTTTGCAACCACTAATTCAACATGGATAACACAAATCAGTCCAAATATCAACCACCCATAAACATCTAAGCCTTAGAACAAAAGACCCATCAAATACCCACACTAGGGTTGAGCCACAACCCTAGCTATTGGGTCTAGCTACTCATAATAATGGAAGAAATCAGATATTTAGATGAAGAATAACCCATATAATATGTTTACAAGCTAAGAATTAAAGATTCAATGTTAAACCAACTATAAAATTACTCAAAATAGGCTAAACCCACCGTTCACGTGCTCAGCTAAAAGATAGATACCCTAAAAATATGAAAAAGAAGTATTTATACAAGGCCGAATTTTTTGGACAAAAATACCCCTGACGGAGGTACCGCGGCCGCAGTGAGGCTTTTTGGCTTGATTTCTGAGTCTCTGAATCTGTCCACCGCGGACCGCATAAAATGCACTGCGGCCGAGGTGGATTCACTGCGGTCCGTACAAAATGGACCGCAACCGCAGTGGCTTCCAACTTCCAAACTCCCACCTCTCTGAATCCCCTCTCCGCGGACCGCATAAAATGGATTGCGGCCGTGATGAGGCTACTGCGGCCGCGAAGAATCGACCGCGGACCACAGTGCTTGAGCTTCCAAAATTGCAACTCTCTGATCTTTTCCATCGCGGACCGCACTAAATGGACTGCGGCCGCGGTGGGTCTGTTGCAGCTGCAGTGGAGTTTATGCTGCAGCAGTGCCTTGACTTGTTCTTGGTACTTGTGCAGGTTTCACTCCTTTTTGAGCTGGTTTTGACTACTTATCACTTTTTTGACCAAACCCTGCAAACAAGTACAATATGTAAGCCTTTTGGGACTATTTGTATACATTTTTAATCAAAACTCAAGTAAAAAAGGAGTGTAAAATGAACTAGAATCCCTAGTTATCAGTGAGTCTCCTTTCTAACCTTGTAAGAGGGAATTGTCCCCATAGGTGAATTAATTGAATATGTGCTGCTATTTGTGGGGGCTACGTACGCACGAGGTGACGAGAGTCCGTGCGTAGCTACTATTATGCTTAAGTCCCCAAAGGCATGCTTTACTTGCAATATTTGAAATCTCGTTGTTAATTTGAAAGTGCTTAAAACATATCGAATGTGTAAATGAATATCCAAAAGACTAGTCATCGTTTCCTTGATTTTAAAAGCGAAAATTGCCTTTTACTTGGATAATTGCTCCTTGATGAACTCCTGATTGACTGTTTGAATGTATATATATTGTGGAGCGAGCCGAACGCCTCGGTAGATTAAATAGATGCATCTATGGTTCGCGCCATTCGACCCTCTGGCAGTGCACAATTTAAATATTGTTGGATCGGGCCGTACGACCTCGGCATGATTTGCACGTGCTTGTATTGCTTGCCTTGAAACTTATTGAAGTTGATATTGCTTCTTCCCGGCTTGCGAATATATGTATAAATGATGAAAGGGAATTTGGGAATTTCCTTTAAAAGAAAGAATTATTTGCTTGCTTCATTCTATTGAATTACAATCATGTTTATAAAAATCCTCGACTTATTATATTAATGACGTATCATTATTGGACCAATAGTAAGTGTCGAAGTCGACCTCTCGTATCTACTTCTTCGAGATTAGACGGGATACTTACTAAGTACACGTTGTTTTCGTACTCATGCTACACTTGCTGTGCATTTTTGTTGCACAGGCACAAGTATTTCTAGTGGCCTACTGGGCGTAGCAGCATGGATGATACGGTGTCACGACCCAAAATCCACTAAGGGTTGTGATGGCGCCGGACACCACTGTCAGGCAAGCCAACCAAATACTTAATTAAATCCTTGTTTTAATACTCTTGAAATCTATGATTTTTCCTTCAAATTCACCATTTTAAAAAGATAATCGTCTTAAATCAAATTAAATAATAAGCAGTTGATATAAAATACTTTACAACCATCCCAGAACCCGGTGTCACAAGTGCATGAGCTCTTTCTAAGAAAACAATACAATACAACATCCGTCCGGAATACAAATGGACAGAAAGTAAATACAATATCGTGGAAGGGACTATACCAGCTGCGGGCCGCCTCGAGTAATGCAACTCGCCTAGTCCCAGTATCATCCATGCTGCTACGCCCAGTAAGCCACTATTAGTACAAGTGCCTGTGCAACAAAAATGCACAGAAGATTAGTATGAGTACAAAAACAACGTGTACTCAGTAAGCCCGCCTAATCTCGAAGAAGTAGAGACGAGATGTCAACTTCGACACTTACTAAAGGTCCAGTAATAGTAATATTAACTCGATGACTCACAGATTTATTAAGAACAGCAGTAGATTCAAGTAATTTACTAAACAGGTAAAAGTCCCTCTTATTTTAACAGTCTCCGGATTCATAATCCATAAATTAACAATTATCTCAAGTCGGTTAGTATCAACAAAGATCAAAGCAAGCAATACAAGCATGCGCAACTCATGTCGAGGTCGTTCGGCCCGATCCAACAATATTTAAAATGTGCACTGCCGAGGGTCGAGCGGCCCGAACCGTAGATGCATCTATTACCCTGCTTGCGAATCATACATGCGACGCGGTCAAATTTAAATAAACAATCACCCTACTCACGTACCATACATGCGACGCAGGTGCACATAGAAATACATGTTCAACAGAAAATTAAGAATTTTTCGGGGAAAGTTCATCCCATTAGAAGCCAATTCTCTTTTAATGATTTAAGGAATAAAGTTTAATTCTCTTAGAAATTTATTTACCAATTCGATAGGATTTCAGCAATTCATACTGTCGATAACATTACAATTATTCCAAGTACAGGATGCTTTTGGGTCCTAGACTACCCGGACAAGAACATAATAGTAGCTACGCACGGACTCTCGTCACCTCGTGCGTACGTAGCCCCCACAAATAGGAGAACATAACCAATTAATTCACCTATGCGGACAATTCCCTCTCACAAGATTAGAAAGGAGACTCACCTCGCTCCGAAGATCCATAACCGGCCTTCCACGCCCTTCCGAAAACCCAAATTGATGCACAACGCTCTGAAACTAGCCAATAGTTATGCAAATCCATTAATATATACTCAATTACTCATTACAATCGAATTTATAACAACTCCTAACCCCGGTCGAAAAGTTGACAAAAACACCCTCGGGCCCACGTGACCGGATTTCCAAAATTTTCGAAGAATAAGTTTACCCATAGCCTCACGAACTCAAATATATAATTTTCTCTTAATTCCATACCCCAAATCGTGGTCAAATTCCAAGAATATGAATTTCTAGGTTTTTCTACCAAAACCCCAAATTTCTACCAATTTACATGCCAAAATCTATACATAATTGATGTATTTAACTTAAGATGGATGGGATTAGCTTACCTTATCGTTGATGATGAAAAATCCCATTTGAAGCTCTCCCAAAAATCGCCCAAGCTAAGAAAATATGAGAGAAATGGCCAAAACCCGATTTTTAAAACACCTTTCTGCCTCCAGCACTTTCCACACCTGCGGTCCTTTGACCGCTTCTGCGGTTCCGCAGGTGCGATCCAGCCAACCGCTTCTGCGGTTTCCTCCAAGCTCCCATTTTCCGCTTCTGCGCTACCATTCCCGCAGATGCGGTCCGGCTTCTGCGGCCAAACAACCGCATCTGTGGCCCCAACTTCCTCTTGCCAAATCGCATCTATGACCACTGGGCCGCTTCTGCGGCTCCGCACCTGTGGCCCTTTTCTCGCAGGAGCGGTTACACCAGCAACCAGCAACTTCAGCCTTCCAAAAATTCAATTTTTGATCCGTTAACCACCCGGAATCCACCCGAGGCCCCCGGGACCCCAACCAATCATACCAACCAGTCCCAATACACATTAAGGACCTGCTCGAGGCCTCAAATCATATCAAACAACGCCAAAACCAAGAATCTACCTCCAATCCAAGCTTTATGAACTTTAGAATTTCAAACTTCTACTTTTGATGTTTAAACCTATCAAATCACGTCCGATTGACTTCAAATTTTGCGCACAAGTCATATTCGACATTATAGACCTATTCAAACTTCCGGAATCGGATTTCGACCCCGATATCAAAAAGTCCACCTCCGGTCAAACTTCTCAAAAACCTTCAAATTTCTATCTTTAGCCAAATGACTCCAAAATGACCCACGGACCTCCGAATTCATTTCCGATCACGCTCCCAACTCCAAAATCACCATATGGAGCTACTCCCTGACTCGGAACTCCAAACGGACATCGATAACACTGAAATGCACTTCCACCCAAACTTATAGAATTTCTTCCAAAATGCTAACTTCCACAATGGCGCCAAAACGCTCCCGGGTCATCCAAAACCCGACCCGGACATACGCCCAAGTCCGAAATCATCATACAAACCTGTTGGAACCTTCGAATCCTGATTCTGAGGTCGTTTACTCAAAAATTCGGTCTTAGCTAATTCTTTCAACTTAAAGCTTCTGAAATGAGAATTTCCTCTCCAAGTCAGCTTCGAACTTCCCGAAATTTAATTTCGACCACGCGTACAAGTCAAAATGCATGAATTGAAGCTGCTCACGGCCTCGAACTGCTGAACAACGCGCTAGGGCTCGAAACGAACGGTCAGGTCGTTACATCCTCTCCCACTTAAACATACGTTCGTCCTCAAACGTGCTAGGAACTGTGCTGGGGTTGTCTAGAGTCACTGCTTAATACCTCGTGCACCTACCCGTGCTACCACAACTTAGTTGGGCATATCAGCTCGATCAAATCTAGAGATAACCTCTTTCATTTAGGCAAATAAGCCTTGGAGCCCAGTTTCAACATCCGAAATTCTCTGACAGGTCTGCTTTCAACATACGCTCACCGTATCAATCACCACAGTTGTACCAGAACATGACTGCACACCCTTGCTGATTCCACACCATGCACCCCATCATTCACCAGACCATAATAACATTCTCTGATTGTAATAGTCGATATTTCCCGAATCTGATGCTCATAATGCACCCTATAACGTATATAAGTCCTACTCTAACTCTTACAATATCGCCACGACGGAAGAGATGTGTAGGATTTCATACCCAGCTGTCGAATCGACAAATCATTGGGTCTATGCTCTTGGCAAGAACCATCACCTCATTCTGAACCAAATAATGGTCTTAGCTCCTTAATATACTTCATATAATCAGATTGCGCTGATCCTAAATCCAATGATCTCGTCTCACCCAGTACGAAAAGCTCAGGCAATAAGCCACCCCGGACATGATCAAAAGTCTTATATAATGCGACAACGTGCCAATAGGCTACCAATTCAAACGCGATACAATAGGAAAACAAACTCCGAAAAGGAGATCCAATTGCCCCGCTTGCGAATCATGGATGTGACGCGGGCACACAGCTAATATAAGTTCCTCCCAGGAAAGGAGGAAACAAAACACATAAAACAAACACGGGGAAACTGTACTCAACGTCTTGCTGTTGCGATGTGCAACCCGATCCAAATAATATACCCATGGCGGCGTGCCACCCGATCCACACATAGAATCCACATAAGGAGATATACATCGAGCTAAATTGCTCATTACAACAAAATACCGAATATCGGTCACCAGCACGCTAAGTGCATAATACCATCCCTGGGGAGACATATAGTGCCATAGTGTTGACATGTGATTTTTGACCCTCCCCGAAATTTTACCCATTTTAGCATGTAAATATTTAGTTTAGGCCTAATATCGCCATTTCAACTAATTTTTACTATTTTACTTTATTTTATTACAAGAAATGAAAAATTATAAAAAATAGGTTTATTAATATTTTATAGTCATTTTTAATCTTAAAAAAAAATTACCAAAATAGTACCCTATCTTTATTTTTATAATCTTGAAAACACAAAAAAAATAGTTTTATGTTTTATAGTTTAGTTCAATTAATTAAAATTAGTCTTATATTTTTATATTATAATTGTACATAATTTTAGAAGAAAGAATTAGTTTTAGGTTGTTTATCCCGTTTTTATAAATCTTATAGTCAATTTTTTAGTCTTTGGCCCAAAATTCCTAGCTCATAGTTCCTAGGTCCATACCCCTAACCTAATCCCTACCCTATATAATACTACCTACACCACAAACACACCCCATACACAAAAAATATACGCCCAAAAATCTGAAGCTTCAGCTGCGCCTGCAATCGGAAAGGGATAACACGAAAAAATGAGCGAGCCTCTTCCTGAAAAACACAAAAAACTCGGATAGGATTTTTGAGAACCAATTTCAAAGAGCAGCCATTTTTTCAGCTCCAAGAAAAGAGCTTCAGCCGCAAAGGAGACACCCAAAAACAGAGGCGAAAGAACGGAGTAGCTAACACAAAAAAAGGGTCTCTCTTCGTTCTCACCCTCAAAACTCGGCTCCACCTCCAACACCCATTGATGCTCTTTCTCCCCTTCAACAAAGCTACCTGAAAACTCCATTTCAGCTATGGAAGTGAGCTGAGAAATTCCTCAGAAACCAGCTGAAAACTCCATTAAAATCAGTGGCAAAAACAGTCCAAATCTCATCCATTAAAAACGTCCAAGCCAAGTCGAGTTCGTGAGGTCGCCGGAGAGGTTCCGACCGCGGTCCAGCCTTCCATCTAAAGTTTCGTTGCTAGGTTTGGGTTTCCATCTCAATCCCCTAGCTATTTGATGTAAGATTTGATCTGGAGATTCTATTTAATACATTGGAAAGGAATTCTTTTTGTGTTGCGCATGATTCGTTGATGATTGAGTAACATGGTTGATCGGAAGTTTGACCTGAGTAATTGGCGTCTGGAGGTGAGTGATGACTTGAACTATGATTTTTTTTTTTCATAACAGTGCATGATTTGGAAATTTAATTCGTAATTGAGATTCTATGTTCGACAGAATTGAGTTTTTCTGTAAGGATATATGCATATGATATACTTTGACATGTTGGGACAAGTTCGAGATTCTTAAGTTGATACTTGAAATATGTATAAAGTATGCCTTACGAGATTGTTGATATGATATGAACTTATCCTATTTGAGATTACTATAGTAATTTTTTTTTTCCTATTTCATTTAGTTACATTAAGCTGATGTTAACTGCATATTACCATAACATGTATAAAGTATGTCTTACATGATTAAAAGGCAAGAAAATAAATTTGTTTAAATGGGTTAAGCTTGTTTGTTAATGTTTGATGTAAATAATTAGTTGTTTGGTGATGGTATTGAACCTTGAAATGCTATTTGATAACAAACCCTTTTGGGTCCTAGACTACCCGGACAAGAACATAATAGTAGCTACGCACGGACTCTCGTCACCTCGTGCGTACGTAGCCCCCACAAATAGGAGCACATAACCAATCAATTTACCTATGGGGACAATTCCCTCTCACAAGATTAGAAAGGAGACTCACCTCGCTCCGAAGATCCATAACCGGCCTTCCACGCCCTTCTGAAAACTCAAATTGATGCACAACGCTCCGAAACTAGCCAATAGTTATGCAAATCCATTAATATATACTCAATTACTCATTACAATCGAATTTATAACAACTCCTAACCCCGGTCGAAAAGTTGACAAAAATGCCCTCAGGCCCACGTGCCCAGATTTCCAAAATTTTCGAAGAATAAGTTTACCCATAGCCTCACGAACTCAAATATATAATTTTCTCTTAATTCCATACCCAAAATCGTGGTCAAATTCCAAGAATATGAATTTCTAGGTTTTTCTACCAAAACCCCAAATTTCTACCAATTTACATGCCAAAATCTATACATAATCGATGTATTTAACTTAAGATGGATGAGATTAGCTTACCTTATCGTTGATGATGAAAAATCCCACTTGAAGCTCTCCCAAAAATCGCCCAAGCCAAGAAAATATGAGAGAAATAGCCAAAACCCGATTTTTAAAACACCTTTCTGCCTCCAGCACTTTTCGCACCTGCGGTCCTTTGACCGCTTCTGCGGTTCCGCAGGTGGGATCCAGCCAACCGCTTTTGCGGTTTCCTCCAAGCTCCCAATTTCCGCTTCTGCGCTGCCATTCCCGCATATGCGGTTCCGCTTCTGCGGCCAAACGACCGCATCTACGGCCCCAGCTTCCTTTTGCCAAACCGCATCTGCGACCATTGGGCCGCTTCTGCGGCTCCGCACCTGCGGCCCTTTTCTCGCAGGTGCGGTTACACCAGCAACCAGCAACTTCAGCCTTCTAAAAATTCCATTTTTGATCCGTTAACCACCCGGAATCCACCCGAGGCCCCCGGGACCCCAACCAATCATACCAACCAGACCCAAAACACATTACGGACCTGCTCGAGGCCTCAAATCATATCAAACAACACCAAAACCAAGAATCGATCTCCAATCCAAGCTTTATGAACTTTAGAATTTCAAACTTCTACTTTTGATGTTTAAACCTATCAAATCACGCCCGATTGGCTTCAAATTTTGCGCACAAGTCATATTCGACATTACGGACCTATTCCAACTTCCGGAATCGGTTTCCGACCCCGATATCAAAAAGTCCACTTCCGGTCAAACTTCTCAAAAACCTTCAAATTTCTATCTTTAGCCAAATGACTCCAAAATGACCCACGGACCTCTGAATTCATTTCCGATCGCGCTCCCAACTCCAGAATCACCATATGGAGCTACTCCCTGACTCGAAATTCCAAACGGACATCGATAACACTGAAATGCACTTCCACCCAAACTTATAGAATTTCTTCCAAAATGCTAACTTCCACAATGGCACCAAAACGCTCCCGGATCATCCAAAACCCGACCCGTACATACGCCCAAGTCAGAAATCATTATACGAACCTGCTGGAACCTTCGAATCCTGATTCTGAGGTTGTTTACTCAAAAATCCGATCTTAGCTAATTCTTTCAACTTAAAGCTTCTGAAATGAGAATTTCCTCTCCAAGTCAGCTCCGAACTTCTCGAAATTTAATTCCGACCACGCGTACAAGTCAAAATGCCTGAATTGAAGCTGCTCATGGCCTCGAACTGCTGAACAGCGCGCTAGGGCTCGAAAAGACCGGTCGGGTCGTTATATACGGAGACTAGATGAGCTGCATTTCTCGAGGCGACCCGCAGCCAGTATAGTCTCTTTCAGCGTATTGTATTTACTTCGGTCCAATTTGTATTCCGGACAGTTATTGTACTTTATTCGATTCTTTTAGTAATTGCCCATGCACTTGTGACACTGGGTTCTGGGATGTCTATGGGATTATTCAGTATATTGACATTGTTAAGGATGTTATTATTTATTCAGTGGAACTTATTCTTTAATGTTTAAATATATAAAAGAAGTAAATTCAGAAATATCTAAAAACAAGAAGTTTCTAGTTATTTAGTGTTGGCTTGCCTGACAATGGTGTCCGGCGCCATCACGAACCTTAGTGGATTTTGGGTCGTGACATCAAGACACTCTAGTCAAAGCAGTTAAGCAAAGTTAAGATCATACAATTTAAGGTACTTATACAAGAGTCAAAAATTGAGCCTAAGCGTCACACCCAAAGTACTTACCATTCTCAAGGCATAACAAAATTAAGAGATATTGCTTCAATTCAATTCATCACACACTGGCTCCTATCCTAAAAAAAATTAACTACACCCCATTCAAACAAAACTCATGGAAAAGAACCACGGCACAAAGAAAAACCAAGGGGGAATTGTTACACTACCTAACAAAAGAATTTTTTTTCTTTAGACTTAAATACCTCAAGAAAATTGTCTAATAGATCCATCGTCGGGAAAAGTCCAATCTTTTCTATTTTAAACAAAATTATTCAACTAAACTAACACAACTAAAATAGCATAGAAAGCCACCTAGACAATCTCCTCACCCCACACTTTAAATTGTGCATTGTCCCCAATGCACATCCATACATACAAGAGGGTAAAAGAAACTTCCTGGCAGGCCAAAGGCCGAAGCACTAGCATTTCATGGGGTACTCAGACTTCTCCTAGGTCTGGTCCTTCGTGCGAGTACCTCACACTTAGTTCCAACCATCTGTTTGCTATTGCATCCTTCCAATGGCTTTGCGTTCCATGCTCCTAAAAATAAAAAATCGACACTACAAGAATAATACTATAATAAAAATAAATAAATAAATAAATAAATAAAATAAACTAAATTAAAAATAAAAATAAAAATAAAGCTGGGTTGCCTCCCAACAAGCGCTTGATTTAACGTCGCGGCACGGCGTGAATCATTTTTTGCCTCCACCTCGAGCTTATGAATTGAACCCCAAGTTTTGATTCAAGCTTATGATTATGGTCATGGGGTGGTGGAACGAATCTAACTGGCCCAAGGAAATAATGTAGTATTCTGCACTCCTTGGCCTTTGTATGAGGTATGTAATCCTGACTTTCTGGCAAGAAGAATTCCAGAATATATACACCTTGGTCCTCATTCCTTGACTCTTGAATTGGTTCGGATGACTCTATTTCCATATCATCATCCAAACATAATGTGGAAAAGTGCTTGGAGTGTGGACCAATGCGCTCAAACACATGAACTTCAGGACTTTCAACATCCTCAACATCAATGATACTAGAGTCAACAAATTTATATCCTCAAATTCCTTGGCTGGCTCTAGTCTCACTTCTTCAACATCGACATCCTCAAATTGTAGTTGGCTAGGTTGTTGATGTTCTACTCTGACCTCCCCAATTAACACCTCAAATTCATGCTCTTCTTGGCTACTATCCTCAATATTGACTTGTTGAGCATTAAAAGCTCCAACCACTTGACCCAATTGAGCCTCCAACTTGCGAATAGTTGCCTCTTGCCTTTCTATCTGCAATTGGTTTTCATTATTTTGTTTCAGAAGGTACTTTTAACATATCCTTGATCTCCTTCAGGTCTGCATCCCCGGGTTCTTTGTTCCTGTTAACTTCACAAGAAAAGGTAGAACCATCATAGTAAGGGGTTGGGAGAAGATAAGAAATATAAGCACAACCATAAATGTGACCATTTTTACCACCACACACATCACACATATTCCACAAATAAGATTGAGTTGGTGCACATAACTCGCTCTCAGGAACGTTTTGAAAATTTTGCCACAGGTGGTTTCCTTCACAATATGTATGGAGATCAATAGTAGAATTATCTACACCTAAATTCCCATAATTCCAAGATGTCATGTTTCTCAAATCAACAGTTATAAAAAAAACAAAAAAAAAACAAAAAAAAAAGTTCAAACTTGAACCCTAGCAATATATACAGCTACAACTACACTGCTAGTTCCCAGGCAGTGGCGCCAAATTTGATCACGCCCAACTCTAGTCCTAAAAAGGATAAGCGGTCGCTGCAAATATAATCTGGTCTATAAGATCGGAATCGAATCCCACAGAGAACTAAGGCTTAGCTATATCTGTTTAATATCACTAAGAAGACAAGTTTGAACAATTTTCTAAATTATAAAGATTGAGATTTATATTTCTAACTGATTAACTAGCAAATACTACAAAACGGTAAAATTATCAACTAACGAGACAAAGAGTTGGAGACTAAATTAAGGAGGTCTAGAGTTATAATTTCTCCAATTATCGGAATCCTTCTAGCTATGTTCCCTACAATTTCGCCAATGTATTCTCTACTGACCGTGAGCATTTTAGGTGCCGTAATTCTCTCTCGAGCAACTACAACAATTTACTAGACATATTCTCTCGAAATACGCTAGTTGGCTTTATCTAACCGCTCATTATGATCACGTCAAGGCTTTGTTATTTCTAAACCGGCCTTTAAACCCACTGTATTGATTTCTCACATACGTTAGGAGTGACGTTGTTCAACAACCACCTAAATATGTATCCTTTCTCAAGAAACATATAATAAATAGGCACAGTCAATTGATGGCCATTCAATCAACAATAATAAACACGTAGTTGAACAAGTAGAGAAATCCAACGACTCAATTATATAAAAACATAACAAGAATTTATCCTACAAAAGGTTCCATCAAAACCCTAGATAACAAATTAGCTATTCATAATAGTATGTAAAACTACAATACTAAAAGTCATAATCAACAATGAAAAAATAGGAAGAGGAAGGAAAAACTCGTAGAAGAATTCCTCGCCTTGCTCCTATTGTGTCTCTGCCTCCTTAGGTCGAATCTGTGTTAAAAGCGTGTCCAACCTCCTCAAAATACCATTTTTCCATGTATATATACCAAGTAGGGTCGGGCCCAAACAATTATACCTTCTCCTACGCGAAAAAGGACAATTTTTCAGGGCTAAACGCTCGCGGTTGCGGTCCGGGCGCGGTAGTACACTGCCTTATTCCGCGTCCAGGTCCGCGGTCGCGGTTTCGACCGCGTTTTACCCCCTGTTACGTTTGAAAATTGGAAAAATGTAAAACGTGAAAGTTCTAGCCCTTTTAGTTATCTTTCCAACCATATATTATGGAGCCCAAATGGAGTTCTGAGCGAAAAGTTATGTGTATTTTACTATATAGTGCGCAATATGCCTACTCGATTGTTCGTTTCGTTGTTCTATCATCCGTTGATCCCCGAATACGATCCCAGCTTAATTCCTTGGGCTTTTACTCAGACCTAAAAGCTCCAAATCACTTGAATTCATTCCACAACATCTACATAGCTCGGAATCACTCCTACAAGGCATAAATCACACAATTAGTGCAAAACACTAGCGATTAAAGCGCAAACTCAACCAAAGTGCAGTAAATTAGAGTGTAATAATCGACTAAAATACGTAATTATAGCCTATCATCGATAATATAAATTCTTTATGCTCAAAGAAAGAGAAACTTAAAACCAAAAAAATATAATTGGGAATTAATTTTAAGTTATGAATGCAATGACCCAAACAACCTATGCAAAATTTATAAATAAGTCAGTTTTAAATTGATGATCATATAAAATACATTGTAAATAAAAATTACTATTGACAATCTTTCAATTTGCAATTGTATATTAAGGATGCACGAACATTTATTATTACATAATTTGAAGAACAAACTGTAGAGTAGAATGTTTACCTCAAATTGCAAATAAGTTGCTGATACTATCAAGAGTTTCTGATAAAAAAATTTATAGTATGATTTTTATTTTGATCTTAACATTCTAGACACCTAAAGTGAATCATAAATATAAACAAAGAAAAGGCACAACATTTTAAAGAATCCTAAACGTTCCGCTGTATTTCAACTTGCGACTAATTAACATTGGCAATAAAATATTCTAAATTTAAGGAAAGTCAAACAAAGAAAAACTTTAAGACGCCTAAACCTAAAAGAAAGCAATACGACAGTAAAGAAACCTAATCCTAAGCAAATAAAAGCCTAAGGAGTTCTAAACCGGGAAAAAAAGAAAATTTACCTAAAAAGTATTAATGATTAAAATTACAATTATATCCGGCGTGAAATACATTTTCGAAGGGTAAAAAAAGAGACGACTAGTCTGAAGGTACGCGCGGTGCGCGTGTATTCTATCTCAATGAGTACTAATTTATTTAAAATTTGTGTTTAAACAATAAAATAAAAGTATAAGTTCCTAAAGATAATTATATATGTTAAATGTGCATAATAACTAAATAAATAAAGAAGCTCTCGTAAAAATCCTCAATCATAAGTCAATAATTCAACTTAATTATTTCAGTTAATAATATTATAACTTTAATTTCACAAGTTATCATGCTTCCTTTTTCAGTTTCAGCAAGAACAAGTCCTTAAAAACCTTATAACTTTAATTTCACAAGTTATCATGCTTCCTTTTTCAGTTTCAGCAAGAACAAGTCCTTAAAAACCTAAATAGTGCTGAAGGATAGTTTAAAATATATAATCAGGCAACTAATAATCTACGACTTTCATATGATCACAAAATCAAATTAAA